>NW_026688524.1:0-41288 GCF_030445035.2 Dasypus novemcinctus
TGAACCGCCCAAAGATGGCGCCCACCAAGGTCTCAGCCCTGACTTCCGCCCCCTGACCAGTCCTGGGCACGGCTGTCCTAGCCTTGACCCGCTTCCTGGCGCTGGATCCCCAGCCGCGACAGAGGCCCAAAGTCACACTTCTGCCCTGCATCCAGACCTGACTGTCCGTCTGCGACCCTGTCCACTGCCCTGCCAAGGATATGGTGACAGCTCAGAGGCAGGACGGTGCTGTGGTGCCAGGCGTGCGCAAGCAACATCCGCTTGATGGCAGTAGCACTCCACGCATGCCGACCTGGCCCCCTCTCCTGGCCCGCTCCCTCCGCCCTTTGGCAACCAAAAAACCACAGGCACCGGGCAAGCTCCTTGGTTCCAGGCTCACCACGCAGCCCTTGCCACCTTTCCAAAGCCATCACCCGCAACTTCGTCTTGGGGTGCTGGAGTGGGGGCCGGGGCCAAAATGGCAGGCACACCGGGACTGACCCGTCGCCTGCTGTGCATCCACCCTCCAGCCTGTAGCTGGGAGGGCTGCCCCAGGAGTCCCTCCTAGGGCCATCACCATCCAGCCTCCTCTCTTCCCAGAAACAGCAGGGGTGCAGGGCTCTGGTCACATTTCACAAGGTTCCTGCCTCGTTGCTAACAACACTGACATACCCACGCAAGGTATTGGGCGGTGGGTGATGTGAGGGCATCCTGTTCCAAGACGTCCGAGGGGTTTTCTCAGACTCAACTGTCGCCCTACACTTCCTCTCTCTCTTTCTGCTGGGCGTGAGTGAGGCCTTGCCAATAAGCTTCCCAGACCAAGAAACTAAAGGAGCCCGAGCCCCACGCCCCAATTGCTTATGGAGCACCTTCTCCTTCACTCCAGAGGAGATGGCCACAGCTGTCCGGGACATTCACACGCAGGAGCAGACCAGTCTCCGGATATCACCTTGCCGCAGGGCCAGGGCCACGTGCCTGGGCCGGGAGCGAGACAGTGATGCCATCTTCCGGCCCTTCGCTGTCCACCCCGCGGTGACCGTTTCCGACTACTGGCACAGACACAGGCAACACAAGCAGGTGCACTCCGTCCTGCGAGAAACCGCCTCCGCCGCTGGATCCGAGGCACACAAGGGCCACAGGGCCGGCCCAGGTCGAGGCACGCCTGGACGGCAGGGTGCAAAGCGAGACTTGCCGGGCTGCAGCAAGGAGACGTTGAAACCCCGACGCTCATCCACTCCCAGAGAAACTCCCACAGCACCAGCTGAGCGAGGATTTCGGCGGCCTTCCCTGGGCCTTCAAAGCAAGGTTCGCGTGTTGGCCCTTTCCAGGTCCTCTTGAACACAGCTGCAACGACAGAGGGCAGAGCAGAGCAGGACAAGAGCGGCCCAGACAGCTCAGCACGCACCTACGCAACCAGGAGACGTGAAAGGCTCCCAGACGGAACCCAACGGGCAACAGGGACAGTCAGAGGCATCCCGAAAGGTCTGCACCTCCACACTTCTAACCTGATGAACGCGCAGGACCTCCAGGAGCGACAGGCAGTGCGGCAGGGGCTGCTTAGGGTGGGCCAGTGCGTGCGAGCGAGCATGCGCGGGTGGGCGGGTGTACTCGAACGAGGATGGGGCCTGGCGGCCAGGCAGTGGGGTGGGATACCACCCAGAGAAGGAGGCTGTCCCCCTTAAACAGACGGGGAGAGCGGTCAGGGGGCCGTGTCTCACACAAGTGCCTGTAAGCACGCCGGCCGCTTCACTTGGGTACACACGAGCTTGCGGCCAGGAAAGGCGGAGGTGACCCGAAGCACAGGCAAGGCCTTATCCCATTGGGTGCAGGTCCCCAAGTCCTGTGGGGGCAGCTGTCCCAGAACGGCCAGGCCTTTAAACGCTGAGGCCCAGGCAGCTGCCCCACTTGGGGGGCCTGTCACGGGGGAAAAAGGACAGGCTTTCCCCCCGTTTGCGGGTCACCGCCTGGCACGGAACTGCACATACCCTGTCTAGGCCCCAGCCTTCAAGCGCTGCCAGATTGACATCTACTGGTGAGGACCTTTCGCTTGTGGCGCAGCCGGTCGGCCCCATGACTTCCGAGGACCCAGCCGGCACGTGTGGGACCTGCTGGCCGCTGGCCTGCCTCTGCAGCTGGGCAAAGCAGAGGACGGCCCGCATAACGCACACAGGATGGCAGGCTCCTGATGTTCAAGGAAGGGGGTGTCTGTCTGTCGGGTTCACGGTAACCAGGAGAGGCATCCAAGGCCCTGCGCCTCCCTTGGGGCCAAACCACGGGGCCCTGCCAGGAGCACAGGCAGGAGGAAAATCACCCAGAATCCTCGGCTCTGGCTCCAGAGCAGATGCCTCAGCAAGAACCGCCCAAAGATGGCGCCCACCAAGGTCTCAGCCCTGACTTCCGCCCCCTGACCAGTCCTGGGCACGGCTGTCCTAGCCTTGACCCGCTTCCTGGCGCTGGATCCCCAGCCGCGACAGGAGGCCCAAAGTCACACTTCTGCCCTGCATCCAGACCTGACTGTCCGTCTGCGACCCTGTCCACTGCCCTGCCAAGGATATGGTGACAGCTCAGAGGCAGGACGGTGCTGTGGTGCCAGGCGATGCGCAAGCAACATCCGCTTGATGGCAGTAGCACTCCACGCATGCCGACCTGGCCCCCTCTCCTGGCCCGCTCCCTCCGCCCTTTGGCAACCAAAAAACCACAGGCACCGGCAAGCTCCCTTGGGTTCCAGGCTCACCACGCAGCCCTTGCCACCTTTCCAAAGCCATCACCCGCAACTTCGTCTTGGGGTGGCTGGGAGTGGGGCCGGGGCCAAAATGGCAGGCACACCGGGACTGACCCGTCGCCTGCTGTGCATCACCCTCCCAGCCTGTAGCTGGGAGGGCTGCCCCAGGAGTCCCCTCCTAGGGCCATCACCATCCAGCCTCCTCTCTTCCCAGAAACAGCAGGGGTGCAGGCTCTGGTCATATTTCACAAGGTTCCTGCCTCGTTGCTAACAAACACTGACATACCCACGCAAGGTATTGGGCGGTGGGTGATGTGAGGGCATCCTGTTCCAAGACGTCCGAGGGTTTTCTCAGGACTCAACTGTCGCCCTACACTTCCTCTCTCTCTTCTGCTCGGGCGTGAGTGAGGCCTTGCCAATAAGCTTCCCAAGACCAAGAAACTAAAGGAGCCCGAGCCCCACGCCCAATTGCTTATGGAGCACCTTCTCCTTCACTCCAGAGGAGATGGCCACAGCTGTCCGGGACATTCACACGCAGGAGCAGACCAGTCTCCGGATATCACCTTGCCGCAGGGCCAGGGCCACGTGCCTGGCCGGGAGCGAGACAGTGATGCCATCTTCCGGCCCTTCGCTGTCCACCCGCGGTGACCGTTTCCGACTACTGGCACAGACACAGCAACACAAGCAGGTGCACTCCGTCCTGCGAGAAACCGCCTCCGCCGCTGGATCCGAGGCACACAAGGGCCACAGGGCCGGCCCAGGTCGAGGCACGCCTGGACGGCAGGGTGCAAAGCGAGGACTTGCCGGGCTGCCAGCAAGGAGACGTTGAAACCCCGACGCTCATCCACTCCCAGAGAAACTCCCAAAGCACCAGCTGAGCGAGGATTTCGGCGGCCTTCCCTGGCCTTCAAAGCAAGGTTCGCGTGTTGGCCCTTTCCAGGTCCTCTTGAACACAGCTGCAACGACAGAGGGCAGAGCAGAGCAGGACAAGAGCGGCCAGACAGCTCAGCACGCACTACGCAACCAGGAGACGTGAAAGGCTCCCAGACGGAAACCCAACGGGCAACAGGGACAGTCAGAGGCATCCCGAAAGGTCTGCACCTCCAACACTTCTAACCTGATGAACGCGCAGGACCTCCAGGAGCGACAGGCAGTGCGGCAGGGGCTGCTTTAGGGTGGGCCAGTGCGTGCGAGCGAGCATGCGCGGGTGGGCGGGTGTACTCGAACGAGGATGGGGGCCTGGCGGCCAGGCAGTGGGGTGGGATACCACCAGAGAAGGAGGCTGTCCCCCTTAAACAGACGGGGAGAGCGGTCAGGGGGCCGTGTCTCACACAAGTGCCTGTAAGCACGCCGGCCGCTTCACTTGGGTACACACGAGCTTGCGGCCAGGAAAGGCGGAGGTGACCCGAAGCACAGGCAAGGCCTTATCCATTGGGTGCAGGTCCCCAAGTCCTGTGGGGGCAGCTGTCCCAGAACGGCCAGGCCTTTAAACGCTGAGGCCCAGGCAGCTGCCCCCACTTGGGGGGCCTGTCACGGGGAAAAAGGACAGGCTTTCCCCCCGTTTGCGGGTCACCGCCTGGCACGGAACTGCACATACCCTGTCTAGGCCCCAGCCTTCAAGCGCTGCCAGATTGACATCTACTGGTGAGGACCTTTCGCTTGTGGCGCAGCCGGTCGGCCCCATGACTTCCGAGGACCCAGCCGGCACGTGTGGGACCTGCTGGCCGCTGGCCTGCCTCTGCAGGCTGGGCAAAGCAGAGGACGGCCCGCATAACGCACACAGGATGGCAGGCTCGTGATGTTCAAGGAAGGGGGTGTCTGTCTGTCGGGTTCACTGGTAACCAGGAGAGGCATCCAAGGCCCTGCGCCTCCCTTGGGGCCAAACCACGGGGCCCTGCCAGGAGCACAGGCAGGAGGAAAATCACCCAGACTCCTCGGCTCTGGCTCCAGAGCAGATGCCTCAGCAAGAACCGCCCAAAGATGGCGCCCACCAAGGTCTCAGCCCTGACTTCCGCCCCCTGACCAGTCCTGGGCACGGCTGTCCTAGCCTTGACCCGCTTCCTGGCGCTGGATCCCCAGCCCGCGACAGGAGGCCCAAAGTCACACTTCTGCCCTGCATCCAGACCTGACTGTCCCGTCTGCGCACCCTGTCCACTGCCCTGCCAAGGATATGGTGACAGCTCAGAGGCAGGACGGTGCTGTGGTGCCAGGCGATGCGCAAGCAACATCCGCTTGATGGCAGTAGCACTCCACGCATGCCGACCTGGCCCCCTCTCCTGGCCCGCTCCCTCCGCCCTTTGGCAACCAAAAAACCACAGGCACCGGGCAAGCTCCCTTGGGTTCCAGGCTCACCACGCAGCCCTTGCCACCTTTCCAAAGCATCACCGCAACTTCGTCTTGGGGTGGCTGGGAGTGGGGGCCGGGGCCAAATGGCAGGCACACCGGGACTGACCCGTCGCCTGCTGTGCATCCACCCTCCCAGCCTGTAGCTGGGAGGGCTGCCCCAGGAGTCCCCTCCTAGGGCCATCACCATCCAGCCTCCTCTCTTCCAGAAACAGCAGGGGTGCAGGGCTCTGGTCATATTTCACAAGGTTCCTGCCTCGTTGCTAACAAACACTGACATACCCACGCAAGGTATTGGGCGTGGGTGATGTGAGGCATCCTGTTCCAAGACGTCCGAGGGGTTTTCTCAGGACTCAACTGTCGCCCTACACTTCCTCTCTCTCTTTCTGCTCGGGCGTGAGTGAGGCCTTGCCAATAAGCTTCCCAAGACCAAGAAACTAAAGGAGCCCGAGCCCCACGCCAATTGCTTATGGAGCACCTTCTCCTTCACTCCAGAGGAGATGGCCACAGCTGTCGGGACATTCACACGCAGGAGCAGACCAGTCTCCGGATATCACCTTGCCGCAGGGCCAGGGCCACGTGCCTGGGCCGGGAGCGAGACAGTGATGCCATCTTCCGGCCTTCGCTGTCCACCCGCGGTGACCGTTTCCGACTACTGGCACAGACACAGGCAACACAAGCAGGTGCACTCCGTCCTGCGAGAACCGCCTCCGCCGCTGGATCCGAGGCACACAAGGGCCACAGGCCGGCCCAGGTCGAGGCACGCCTGGACGGCAGGGTGCAAAGCGAGGACTTGCCGGGCTGCCAGCAAAGGAGACGTTGAAACCCCGACGCTCATCCACTCCCAGAGAAACTCCCAAAGCACCAGCTGAGCGAGGATTTCGGCGGCCTTCCCTGGGCCTTCAAAGCAAGGTTCGCGTGTTGGCCCTTTCCAGGTCCTCTTGAACACAGCTGCAACGACAGAGGGCAGAGCAGAGCAGGACAAGAGCGGCCCAGCTCAGCTCAGCACGAACTACGCAACCAGGAGACGTGAAAGGCTCCCAGACGGAAACCCAACGGGCAACAGGGACAGTCAGAGGCATCCCGAAAGGTCTGCACCTCCAACACTTCTAACCTGATGAACGCGCAGGACCTCCAGGAGCGACAGGCAGTGCGGCAGGGGCTGCTTTAGGGTGGGCCAGTGTGTGCGAGCGAGCATGCGCGGGGTGGGCGGGTGTACTCGAACGAGGATGGGGGCTGGCGGCCAGGCAGTGGGGGTGGGATACCACCCAGGAAGGAGGCTGTCCCCCTTAAACAGACGGGGAGAGCGGTCAGGGGGCCGTGTCTCACACAAGTGCCTGTAAGCACGCCGGCCGCTTCACTTGGGTACACACGAGCTTGCGGCCAGGAAAGGCGGAGGTGACCCGAAGCACAGGCAAGGCCTTATCCCATTGGGTGCAGGTCCCCAAGTCCTGTGGGGGCAGCTGTCCCAGAACGGCCAGGCCTTTAAACGCTGAGGCCCAGGCAGCTGCCCCACTTGGGGGGCCTGTCACGGGGGAAAAAGGACAGGCTTTCCCCCCGTTTGCGGGTCACCGCCTGGCACGGAACTGCACATACCCTGTCTAGGCCCCAGCCTTAAGCGCTGCCAGATTGACATCTACTGGTGAGGACCTTTCGCTTGTGGCGCAGCCGGTCGGCCCCATGACTTCCGAGGACCCAGCCGGCACGTGTGGGACCTGCTGGCCGCTGGCCTGCCTCTGCAGGCTGGGCAAAGCAGAGGACGGCCCGCATAACGCACACAGGATGGCAGGCTCGTGATGTTCAAGGAAGGGGGTGTCTGTCTGTCGGGTTCACGGTAACCAGGAGAGGCATCCAAGGCCCTGCGCCTCCCTTGGGGCCAAACCACGGGGCCCTGCCAGGAGCACAGGCAGGAGGAAAATCACCCAGAATCCTCGGCTCTGGCTCCAGAGCAGATGCCTCAGCAAGAACCGCCCAAAGATGGCGCCCACCAAGGTCTCAGCCCTGACTTCCGCCCCCTGACCAGTCCTGGGCACGGCTGTCCTAGCCTTGACCCGCTTCCTGGCGCTGGATCCCCAGCCGCGACAGGAGGCCCAAAGTCACACTTCTGCCCTGCATCCAGACCTGACTGTCCGTCTGCGACCCTGTCCACTGCCCTGCCAAGGATATGGTGACAGCTCAGAGGCAGGACGGTGCTGTGGTGCCAGGCGATGCGCAAGCAACATCCGCTTGATGGCAGTAGCACTCCACGCATGCCGACCTGGCCCCCTCTCCTGGCCCGCTCCCTCCGCCCTTTGGCAACCAAAAAACCACAGGCACCGGGCAAGCTCCCTTGGGGTTCCAGGCTCACCACGCAGCCCTTGCCACCTTTCCAAAGCCATCACCCGCAACTTCGTCTTGGGGTGGCTGGGAGTGGGGGCCGGGGCCAAAATGGCAGGCACACCGGGACTGACCCGTCGCCTGCTGTGCATCCACCCTCCCAGCCTGTAGCTGGGAGGGCTGCCCCAGGAGTCCCCTCCTAGGGCCATCACCATCCAGCCTCCTCTCTTCCCAGAAACAGCAGGGGTGCAGGGCTCTGGTCATATTTCACAAGGTTCCTGCCTCGTTGCTAACAAACACTGACATACCCACGCAAGGTATTGGGCGGTGGGTGATGTGAGGGCATCCTGTTCCAAGACGTCCGAGGGGTTTTCTCAGGACTCAACTGTCGCCCTACACTTCCTCTCTCTCTTTCTGCTCGGGCGTGAGTGAGGCCTTGCCAATAAGCTTCCCAAGACCAAGAAACTAAAGGAGCCCGAGCCCCACGCCCAATTGCTTATGGAGCACCTTCTCCTTCACTCCAGAGGAGATGGCCACAGCTGTCCGGGACATTCACACGCAGGAGCAGACCAGTCTCCGGATATCACCTTGCCGCAGGGCCAGGGCCACGTGCCTGGGCCGGGAGCGAGACAGTGATGCCATCTTCCGGCCCTTCGCTGTCCACCCGCGGTGACCGTTTCCGACTACTGGCACAGACACAGGCAACACAAGCAGGTGCACTCCGTCCTGCGAGAAACCGCCTCCGCCGCTGGATCCGAGGCACACAAGGGCCACAGGGCCGGCCCAGGTCGAGGCACGCCTGGACGGCAGGGTGCAAAGCGAGGACTTGCCGGGCTGCCAGCAAAGGAGACGTTGAAACCCCGACGCTCATCCACTCCCAGAGAAACTCCCAAAGCACCAGCTGAGCGAGGATTTCGGCGGCCTTCCCTGGGCCTTCAAAGCAAGGTTCGCGTGTTGGCCCTTTCCAGGTCCTCTTGAACACAGCTGCAACGACAGAGGGCAGAGCAGAGCAGGACAAGAGCGGCCCAGACAGCTCAGCACGCACTACGCAACCAGGAGACGTGAAAGGCTCCCAGACGGAAACCCAACGGGCAACAGGGACAGTCAGAGGCATCCCGAAAGGTCTGCACCTCCAACACTTCTAACCTGATGAACGCGCAGGACCTCCAGGAGCGACAGGCAGTGCGGCAGGGGCTGCTTTAGGGTGGGCCAGTGCGTGCGAGCGAGCATGCGCGGGTGGGCGGGTGTACTCGAACGAGGATGGGGGCCTGGCGGCCAGGCAGTGGGGGTGGGATACCACCCAGAGAAGGAGGCTGTCCCCCTTAAACAGACGGGGAGAGCGGTCAGGGGGCCGTGTCTCACACAAGTGCCTGTAAGCACGCCGGCCGCTTCACTTGGGTACACACGAGCTTGCGGCCAGGAAAGGCGGAGGTGACCCGAAGCACAGGCAAGGCCTTATCCCATTGGGTGCAGGTCCCCAAGTCCTGTGGGGGCAGCTGTCCCAGAACGGCCAGGCCTTTAAACGCTGAGGCCCAGGCAGCTGCCCCACTTGGGGGGCCTGTCACGGGGGAAAAAGGACAGGCTTTCCCCCCGTTTGCGGGTCACCGCCTGGCACGGAACTGCACATACCCTGTCTAGGCCCCAGCCTTCAAGCGCTGCCAGATTGACATCTACTGGTGAGGACCTTTCGCTTGTGGCGCAGCCGGTCGGCCCCATGACTTCCGAGGACCCAGCCGGCACGTGTGGGACCTGCTGGCCGCTGGCCTGCCTCTGCAGGCTGGGCAAAGCAGAGGACGGCCCGCATAACGCACACAGGATGGCAGGCTCCTGATGTTCAAGGAAGGGGGTGTCTGTCTGTCGGGTTCACGGTAACCAGGAGAGGCATCCAAGGCCCTGCGCCTCCCTTGGGGCCAAACCACGGGGCCCTGCCAGGAGCACAGGCAGGAGGAAAATCACCCAGAATCCTCGGCTCTGGCTCCAGAGCAGATGCCTCAGCAAGAACCGCCCAAAGATGGCGCCCACCAAGGTCTCAGCCCTGACTTCCGCCCCCTGACCAGTCCTGGGCACGGCTGTCCTAGCCTTGACCCGCTTCCTGGCGCTGGATCCCCAGCCGCGACAGGAGGCCCAAAGTCACACTTCTGCCCTGCATCCAGACCTGACTGTCCGTCTGCGACCCTGTCCACTGCCCTGCCAAGGATATGGTGACAGCTCAGAGGCAGGACGGTGCTGTGGTGCCAGGCGATGCGCAAGCAACATCCGCTTGATGGCAGTAGCACTCCACGCATGCCGACCTGGCCCCCTCTCCTGGCCCGCTCCCTCCGCCCTTTGGCAACCAAAAAACCACAGGCACCGGGCAAGCTCCCTTGGGTTCCAGGCTCACCACGCAGCCCTTGCCACCTTTCCAAAGCCATCACCCGCAACTTCGTCTTGGGGTGGCTGGGAGTGGGGGCCGGGGCCAAAATGGCAGGCACACCGGGACTGACCCGTCGCCTGCTGTGCATCCACCCTCCCAGCCTGTAGCTGGGAGGGCTGCCCCAGGAGTCCCCTCCTAGGGCCATCACCATCCAGCCTCCTCTCTTCCCAGAAACAGCAGGGGTGCAGGGCTCTGGTCATATTTCACAAGGTTCCTGCCTCGTTGCTAACAAACACTGACATACCCACGCAAGGTATTGGGCGGTGGGTGATGTGAGGGCATCCTGTTCCAAGACGTCCGAGGGGTTTTCTCAGGACTCAACTGTCGCCCTACACTTCCTCTCTCTCTTTCTGCTCGGGCGTGAGTGAGGCCTTGCCAATAAGCTTCCCAAGACCAAGAAACTAAAGGAGCCCGAGCCCCACGCCCAATTGCTTATGGAGCACCTTCTCCTTCACTCCAGAGGAGATGGCCACAGCTGTCCGGGACATTCACACGCAGGAGCAGACCAGTCTCCGGATATCACCTTGCCGCAGGGCCAGGGCCACGTGCCTGGGCCGGGAGCGAGACAGTGATGCCATCTTCCGGCCCTTCGCTGTCCACCCGCGGTGACCGTTTCCGACTACTGGCACAGACACAGGCAACACAAGCAGGTGCACTCCGTCCTGCGAGAAACCGCCTCCGCCGCTGGATCCGAGGCACACAAGGGCCACAGGGCCGGCCCAGGTCGAGGCACGCCTGGACGGCAGGGTGCAAAGCGAGGACTTGCCGGGCTGCCAGCAAAGGAGACGTTGAAACCCCGACGCTCATCCACTCCCAGAGAAACTCCCAAAGCACCAGCTGAGCGAGGATTTCGGCGGCCTTCCCTGGGCCTTCAAAGCAAGGTTCGCGTGTTGGCCCTTTCCAGGTCCTCTTGAACACAGCTGCAACGACAGAGGGCAGAGCAGAGCAGGACAAGAGCGGCCCAGACAGCTCAGCACGCACTACGCAACCAGGAGACGTGAAAGGCTCCCAGACGGAAACCCAACGGGCAACAGGGACAGTCAGAGGCATCCCGAAAGGTCTGCACCTCCAACACTTCTAACCTGATGAACGCGCAGGACCTCCAGGAGCGACAGGCAGTGCGGCAGGGGCTGCTTTAGGGTGGGCCAGTGCGTGCGAGCGAGCATGCGCGGGTGGGCGGGTGTACTCGAACGAGGATGGGGGCCTGGCGGCCAGGCAGTGGGGGTGGGATACCACCCAGAGAAGGAGGCTGTCCCCCTTAAACAGACGGGGAGAGCGGTCAGGGGGCCGTGTCTCACACAAGTGCCTGTAAGCACGCCGGCCGCTTCACTTGGGTACACACGAGCTTGCGGCCAGGAAAGGCGGAGGTGACCCGAAGCACAGGCAAGGCCTTATCCCATTGGGTGCAGGTCCCCAAGTCCTGTGGGGGCAGCTGTCCCAGAACGGCCAGGCCTTTAAACGCTGAGGCCCAGGCAGCTGCCCCACTTGGGGGGCCTGTCACGGGGGAAAAAGGACAGGCTTTCCCCCCGTTTGCGGGTCACCGCCTGGCACGGAACTGCACATACCCTGTCTAGGCCCCAGCCTTCAAGCGCTGCCAGATTGACATCTACTGGTGAGGACCTTTCGCTTGTGGCGCAGCCGGTCGGCCCCATGACTTCCGAGGACCCAGCCGGCACGTGTGGGACCTGCTGGCCGCTGGCCTGCCTCTGCAGGCTGGGCAAAGCAGAGGACGGCCCGCATAACGCACACAGGATGGCAGGCTCGTGATGTTCAAGGAAGGGGGTGTCTGTCTGTCGGGTTCACGGTAACCAGGAGAGGCATCCAAGGCCCTGCGCCTCCCTTGGGGCCAAACCACGGGGCCCTGCCAGGAGCACAGGCAGGAGGAAAATCACCCAGAATCCTCGGCTCTGGCTCCAGAGCAGATGCCTCAGCAAGAACCGCCCAAAGATGGCGCCCACCAAGGTCTCAGCCCTGACTTCCGCCCCCTGACCAGTCCTGGGCACGGCTGTCCTAGCCTTGACCCGCTTCCTGGCGCTGGATCCCCAGCCGCGACAGGAGGCCCAAAGTCACACTTCTGCCCTGCATCCAGACCTGACTGTCCGTCTGCGACCCTGTCCACTGCCCTGCCAAGGATATGGTGACAGCTCAGAGGCAGGACGGTGCTGTGGTGCCAGGCGATGCGCAAGCAACATCCGCTTGATGGCAGTAGCACTCCACGCATGCCGACCTGGCCCCCTCTCCTGGCCCGCTCCCTCCGCCCTTTGGCAACCAAAAAACCACAGGCACCGGGCAAGCTCCCTTGGGTTCCAGGCTCACCACGCAGCCCTTGCCACCTTTCCAAAGCCATCACCCGCAACTTCGTCTTGGGGTGGCTGGGAGTGGGGGCCGGGGCCAAAATGGCAGGCACACCGGGACTGACCCATCGCCTGCTGTGCATCCACCCTCCCAGCCTGTAGCTGGGAGGGCTGCCCCAGGAGTCCCCTCCTAGGGCCATCACCATCCAGCCTCCTCTCTTCCCAGAAACAGCAGGGGTGCAGGGCTCTGGTCATATTTCACAAGGTTCCTGCCTCGTTGCTAACAAACACTGACATACCCACGCAAGGTATTGGGCGGTGGGTGATGTGAGGGCATCCTGTTCCAAGACGTCCGAGGGGTTTTCTCAGGACTCAACTGTCGCCCTACACTTCCTCTCTCTCTTTCTGCTCAGGCGTGAGTGAGGCCTTGCCAATAAGCTTCCCAAGACCAAGAAACTAAAGGAGCCCGAGCCCCACGCCCAATTGCTTATGGAGCACCTTCTCCTTCACTCCAGAGGAGATGGCCACAGCTGTCCGGGACATTCACACGCAGGAGCAGACCAGTCTCCGGATATCACCTTGCCGCAGGGCCAGGGCCACGTGCCTGGGCCGGGAGCGAGACAGTGATGCCATCTTCCGGCCCTTCGCTGTCCACCCGCGGTGACCGTTTCCGACTACTGGCACAGACACAGGCAACACAAGCAGGTGCACTCCGTCCTGCGAGAAACCGCCTCCGCCGCTGGATCCGAGGCACACAAGGGCCACAGGGCCGGCCCAGGTCGAGGCACGCCTGGACGGCAGGGTGCAAAGCGAGGACTTGCCGGGCTGCCAGCAAAGGAGACGTTGAAACCCCGACGCTCATCCACTCCCAGAGAAACTCCCAAAGCACCAGCTGAGCGAGGATTTCGGCGGCCTTCCCTGGGCCTTCAAAGCAAGGTTCGCGTGTTGGCCCTTTCCAGGTCCTCTTGAACACAGCTGCAACGACAGAGGGCAGAGCAGAGCAGGACAAGAGCGGCCCAGACAGCTCAGCACGCACTACGCAACCAGGAGACGTGAAAGGCTCCCAGACGGAAACCCAACGGGCAACAGGGACAGTCAGAGGCATCCCGAAAGGTCTGCACCTCCAACACTTCTAACCTGATGAACGCGCAGGACCTCCAGGAGCGACAGGCAGTGCGGCAGGGGCTGCTTTAGGGTGGGCCAGTGCGTGCGAGCGAGCATGCGCGGGTGGGCGGGTGTACTCGAACGAGGATGGGGGCCTGGCGGCCAGGCAGTGGGGGTGGGATACCACCCAGAGAAGGAGGCTGTCCCCCTTAAACAGACGGGGAGAGCGGTCAGGGGGCCGTGTCTCACACAAGTGCCTGTAAGCACGCCGGCCGCTTCACTTGGGTACACACGAGCTTGCGGCCAGGAAAGGCGGAGGTGACCCGAAGCACAGGCAAGGCCTTATCCCATTGGGTGCAGGTCCCCAAGTCCTGTGGGGGCAGCTGTCCCAGAACGGCCAGGCCTTTAAACGCTGAGGCCCAGGCAGCTGCCCCACTTGGGGGGCCTGTCACGGGGGAAAAAGGACAGGCTTTCCCCCCGTTTGCGGGTCACCGCCTGGCACGGAACTGCACATACCCTGTCTAGGCCCCAGCCTTCAAGCGCTGCCAGATTGACATCTACTGGTGAGGACCTTTCGCTTGTGGCGCAGCCGGTCGGCCCCATGACTTCCGAGGACCCAGCCGGCACGTGTGGGACCTGCTGGCCGCTGGCCTGCCTCTGCAGGCTGGGCAAAGCAGAGGACGGCCCGCATAACGCACACAGGATGGCAGGCTCGTGATGTTCAAGGAAGGGGGTGTCTGTCTGTCGGGTTCACGGTAACCAGGAGAGGCATCCAAGGCCCTGCGCCTCCCTTGGGGCCAAACCACGGGGCCCTGCCAGGAGCACAGGCAGGAGGAAAATCACCCAGAATCCTCGGCTCTGGCTCCAGAGCAGATGCCTCAGCAAGAACCGCCCAAAGATGGCGCCCACCAAGGTCTCAGCCCTGACTTCCGCCCCCTGACCAGTCCTGGGCACGGCTGTCCTAGCCTTGACCCGCTTCCTGGCGCTGGATCCCCAGCCGCGACAGGAGGCCCAAAGTCACACTTCTGCCCTGCATCCAGACCTGACTGTCCGTCTGCGACCCTGTCCACTGCCCTGCCAAGGATATGGTGACAGCTCAGAGGCAGGACGGTGCTGTGGTGCCAGGCGATGCGCAAGCAACATCCGCTTGATGGCAGTAGCACTCCACGCATGCCGACCTGGCCCCCTCTCCTGGCCCGCTCCCTCCGCCCTTTGGCAACCAAAAAACCACAGGCACCGGGCAAGCTCCCTTGGGTTCCAGGCTCACCACGCAGCCCTTGCCACCTTTCCAAAGCCATCACCCGCAACTTCGTCTTGGGGTGGCTGGGAGTGGGGGCCGGGGCCAAAATGGCAGGCACACCGGGACTGACCCGTCGCCTGCTGTGCATCCACCCTCCCAGCCTGTAGCTGGGAGGGCTGCCCCAGGAGTCCCCTCCTAGGGCCATCACCATCCAGCCTCCTCTCTTCCCAGAAACAGCAGGGGTGCAGGGCTCTGGTCATATTTCACAAGGTTCCTGCCTCGTTGCTAACAAACACTGACATACCCACGCAAGGTATTGGGCGGTGGGTGATGTGAGGGCATCCTGTTCCAAGACGTCCGAGGGGTTTTCTCAGGACTCAACTGTCGCCCTACACTTCCTCTCTCTCTTTCTGCTCGGGCGTGAGTGAGGCCTTGCCAATAAGCTTCCCAAGACCAAGAAACTAAAGGAGCCCGAGCCCCACGCCCAATTGCTTATGGAGCACCTTCTCCTTCACTCCAGAGGAGATGGCCACAGCTGTCCGGGACATTCACACGCAGGAGCAGACCAGTCTCCGGATATCACCTTGCCGCAGGGCCAGGGCCACGTGCCTGGGCCGGGAGCGAGACAGTGATGCCATCTTCCGGCCCTTCGCTGTCCACCCGCGGTGACCGTTTCCGACTACTGGCACAGACACAGGCAACACAAGCAGGTGCACTCCGTCCTGCGAGAAACCGCCTCCGCCGCTGGATCCGAGGCACACAAGGGCCACAGGGCCGGCCCAGGTCGAGGCACGCCTGGACGGCAGGGTGCAAAGCGAGGACTTGCCGGGCTGCCAGCAAAGGAGACGTTGAAACCCCGACGCTCATCCACTCCCAGAGAAACTCCCAAAGCACCAGCTGAGCGAGGATTTCGGCGGCCTTCCCTGGGCCTTCAAAGCAAGGTTCGCGTGTTGGCCCTTTCCAGGTCCTCTTGAACACAGCTGCAACGACAGAGGGCAGAGCAGAGCAGGACAAGAGCGGCCCAGACAGCTCAGCACGCACTACGCAACCAGGAGACGTGAAAGGCTCCCAGACGGAAACCCAACGGGCAACAGGGACAGTCAGAGGCATCCCGAAAGGTCTGCACCTCCAACACTTCTAACCTGATGAACGCGCAGGACCTCCAGGAGCGACAGGCAGTGCGGCAGGGGCTGCTTTAGGGTGGGCCAGTGTGTGCGAGCGAGCATGCGCGGGTGGGCGGGTGTACTCGAACGAGGATGGGGGCCTGGCGGCCAGGCAGTGGGGGTGGGATACCACCCAGAGAAGGAGGCTGTCCCCCTTAAACAGACGGGGAGAGCGGTCAGGGGGCCGTGTCTCACACAAGTGCCTGTAAGCACGCCGGCCGCTTCACTTGGGTACACACGAGCTTGCGGCCAGGAAAGGCGGAGGTGACCCGAAGCACAGGCAAGGCCTTATCCCATTGGGTGCAGGTCCCCAAGTCCTGTGGGGGCAGCTGTCCCAGAACGGCCAGGCCTTTAAACGCTGAGGCCCAGGCAGCTGCCCCACTTGGGGGGCCTGTCACGGGGGAAAAAGGACAGGCTTTCCCCCCGTTTGCGGGTCACCGCCTGGCACGGAACTGCACATACCCTGTCTAGGCCCCAGCCTTCAAGCGCTGCCAGATTGACATCTACTGGTGAGGACCTTTCGCTTGTGGCGCAGCCGGTCGGCCCCATGACTTCCGAGGACCCAGCCGGCACGTGTGGGACCTGCTGGCCGCTGGCCTGCCTCTGCAGGCTGGGCAAAGCAGAGGACGGCCCGCATAACGCACACAGGATGGCAGGCTCGTGATGTTCAAGGAAGGGGGTGTCTGTCTGTCGGGTTCACGGTAACCAGGAGAGGCATCCAAGGCCCTGCGCCTCCCTTGGGGCCAAACCACGGGGCCCTGCCAGGAGCACAGGCAGGAGGAAAATCACCCAGAATCCTCGGCTCTGGCTCCAGAGCAGATGCCTCAGCAAGAACCGCCCAAAGATGGCGCCCACCAAGGTCTCAGCCCTGACTTCCGCCCCCTGACCAGTCCTGGGCACGGCTGTCCTAGCCTTGACCCGCTTCCTGGCGCTGGATCCCCAGCCGCGACAGGAGGCCCAAAGTCACACTTCTGCCCTGCATCCAGACCTGACTGTCCGTCTGCGACCCTGTCCACTGCCCTGCCAAGGATATGGTGACAGCTCAGAGGCAGGACGGTGCTGTGGTGCCAGGCGATGCGCAAGCAACATCCGCTTGATGGCAGTAGCACTCCACGCATGCCGACCTGGCCCCCTCTCCTGGCCCGCTCCCTCCGCCCTTTGGCAACCAAAAAACCACAGGCACCGGGCAAGCTCCCTTGGGTTCCAGGCTCACCACGCAGCCCTTGCCACCTTTCCAAAGCCATCACCCGCAACTTCGTCTTGGGGTGGCTGGGAGTGGGGGCCGGGGCCAAAATGGCAGGCACACCGGGACTGACCCGTCGCCTGCTGTGCATCCACCCTCCCAGCCTGTAGCTGGGAGGGCTGCCCCAGGAGTCCCCTCCTAGGGCCATCACCATCCAGCCTCCTCTCTTCCCAGAAACAGCAGGGGTGCAGGGCTCTGGTCATATTTCACAAGGTTCCTGCCTCGTTGCTAACAAACACTGACATACCCACGCAAGGTATTGGGCGGTGGGTGATGTGAGGGCATCCTGTTCCAAGACGTCCGAGGGGTTTTCTCAGGACTCAACTGTCGCCCTACACTTCCTCTCTCTCTTTCTGCTCGGGCGTGAGTGAGGCCTTGCCAATAAGCTTCCCAAGACCAAGAAACTAAAGGAGCCCGAGCCCCACGCCCAATTGCTTATGGAGCACCTTCTCCTTCACTCCAGAGGAGATGGCCACAGCTGTCCGGGACATTCACACGCAGGAGCAGACCAGTCTCCGGATATCACCTTGCCGCAGGGCCAGGGCCACGTGCCTGGGCCGGGAGCGAGACAGTGATGCCATCTTCCGGCCCTTCGCTGTCCACCCGCGGTGACCGTTTCCGACTACTGGCACAGACACAGGCAACACAAGCAGGTGCACTCCGTCCTGCGAGAAACCGCCTCCGCCGCTGGATCCGAGGCACACAAGGGCCACAGGGCCGGCCCAGGTCGAGGCACGCCTGGACGGCAGGGTGCAAAGCGAGGACTTGCCGGGCTGCCAGCAAAGGAGACGTTGAAACCCCGACGCTCATCCACTCCCAGAGAAACTCCCAAAGCACCAGCTGAGCGAGGATTTCGGCGGCCTTCCCTGGGCCTTCAAAGCAAGGTTCGCGTGTTGGCCCTTTCCAGGTCCTCTTGAACACAGCTGCAACGACAGAGGGCAGAGCAGAGCAGGACAAGAGCGGCCCAGACAGCTCAGCACGCACTACGCAACCAGGAGACGTGAAAGGCTCCCAGACGGAAACCCAACGGGCAACAGGGACAGTCAGAGGCATCCCGAAAGGTCTGCACCTCCAACACTTCTAACCTGATGAACGCGCAGGACCTCCAGGAGCGACAGGCAGTGCGGCAGGGGCTGCTTTAGGGTGGGCCAGTGTGTGCGAGCGAGCATGCGCGGGTGGGCGGGTGTACTCGAACGAGGATGGGGGCCTGGCGGCCAGGCAGTGGGGGTGGGATACCACCCAGAGAAGGAGGCTGTCCCCCTTAAACAGACGGGGAGAGCGGTCAGGGGGCCGTGTCTCACACAAGTGCCTGTAAGCACGCCGGCCGCTTCACTTGGGTACACACGAGCTTGCGGCCAGGAAAGGCGGAGGTGACCCGAAGCACAGGCAAGGCCTTATCCCATTGGGTGCAGGTCCCCAAGTCCTGTGGGGGCAGCTGTCCCAGAACGGCCAGGCCTTTAAACGCTGAGGCCCAGGCAGCTGCCCCACTTGGGGGGCCTGTCACGGGGGAAAAAGGACAGGCTTTCCCCCCGTTTGCGGGTCACCGCCTGGCACGGAACTGCACATACCCTGTCTAGGCCCCAGCCTTCAAGCGCTGCCAGATTGACATCTACTGGTGAGGACCTTTCGCTTGTGGCGCAGCCGGTCGGCCCCATGACTTCCGAGGACCCAGCCGGCACGTGTGGGACCTGCTGGCCGCTGGCCTGCCTCTGCAGGCTGGGCAAAGCAGAGGACGGCCCGCATAACGCACACAGGATGGCAGGCTCGTGATGTTCAAGGAAGGGGGTGTCTGTCTGTCGGGTTCACGGTAACCAGGAGAGGCATCCAAGGCCCTGCGCCTCCCTTGGGGCCAAACCACGGGGCCCTGCCAGGAGCACAGGCAGGAGGAAAATCACCCAGAATCCTCGGCTCTGGCTCCAGAGCAGATGCCTCAGCAAGAACCGCCCAAAGATGGCGCCCACCAAGGTCTCAGCCCTGACTTCCGCCCCCTGACCAGTCCTGGGCACGGCTGTCCTAGCCTTGACCCGCTTCCTGGCGCTGGATCCCCAGCCGCGACAGGAGGCCCAAAGTCACACTTCTGCCCTGCATCCAGACCTGACTGTCCGTCTGCGACCCTGTCCACTGCCCTGCCAAGGATATGGTGACAGCTCAGAGGCAGGACGGTGCTGTGGTGCCAGGCGATGCGCAAGCAACATCCGCTTGATGGCAGTAGCACTCCACGCATGCCGACCTGGCCCCCTCTCCTGGCCCGCTCCCTCCGCCCTTTGGCAACCAAAAAACCACAGGCACCGGGCAAGCTCCCTTGGGTTCCAGGCTCACCACGCAGCCCTTGCCACCTTTCCAAAGCCATCACCCGCAACTTCGTCTTGGGGTGGCTGGGAGTGGGGGCCGGGGCCAAAATGGCAGGCACACCGGGACTGACCCGTCGCCTGCTGTGCATCCACCCTCCCAGCCTGTAGCTGGGAGGGCTGCCCCAGGAGTCCCCTCCTAGGGCCATCACCATCCAGCCTCCTCTCTTCCCAGAAACAGCAGGGGTGCAGGGCTCTGGTCATATTTCACAAGGTTCCTGCCTCGTTGCTAACAAACACTGACATACCCACGCAAGGTATTGGGTGGTGGGTGATGTGAGGGCATCCTGTTCCAAGACGTCCGAGGGGTTTTCTCAGGACTCAACTGTCGCCCTACACTTCCTCTCTCTCTTTCTGCTCGGGCGTGAGTGAGGCCTTGCCAATAAGCTTCCCAAGACCAAGAAACTAAAGGAGCCCGAGCCCCACGCCCAATTGCTTATGGAGCACCTTCTCCTTCACTCCAGAGGAGATGGCCACAGCTGTCCGGGACATTCACACGCAGGAGCAGACCAGTCTCCGGATATCACCTTGCCGCAGGGCCAGGGCCACGTGCCTGGGCCGGGAGCGAGACAGTGATGCCATCTTCCGGCCCTTCGCTGTCCACCCGCGGTGACCGTTTCCGACTACTGGCACAGACACAGGCAACACAAGCAGGTGCACTCCGTCCTGCGAGAAACCGCCTCCGCCGCTGGATCCGAGGCACACAAGGGCCACAGGGCCGGCCCAGGTCGAGGCACGCCTGGACGGCAGGGTGCAAAGCGAGGACTTGCCGGGCTGCCAGCAAAGGAGACGTTGAAACCCCGACGCTCATCCACTCCCAGAGAAACTCCCAAAGCACCAGCTGAGCGAGGATTTCGGCGGCCTTCCCTGGGCCTTCAAAGCAAGGTTCGCGTGTTGGCCCTTTCCAGGTCCTCTTGAACACAGCTGCAACGACAGAGGGCAGAGCAGAGCAGGACAAGAGCGGCCCAGACAGCTCAGCACGCACTACGCAACCAGGAGACGTGAAAGGCTCCCAGACGGAAACCCAACGGGCAACAGGGACAGTCAGAGGCATCCCGAAAGGTCTGCACCTCCAACACTTCTAACCTGATGAACGCGCAGGACCTCCAGGAGCGACAGGCAGTGCGGCAGGGGCTGCTTTAGGGTGGGCCAGTGTGTGCGAGCGAGCATGCGCGGGTGGGCGGGTGTACTCGAACGAGGATGGGGGCCTGGCGGCCAGGCAGTGGGGGTGGGATACCACCCAGAGAAGGAGGCTGTCCCCCTTAAACAGACGGGGAGAGCGGTCAGGGGGCCGTGTCTCACACAAGTGCCTGTAAGCACGCCGGCCGCTTCACTTGGGTACACACGAGCCTGTGGCCAGGAAAGGCGGAGGTGACCCGAAGCACAGGCAAGGCCTTATCCCATTGGGTGCAGGTCCCCAAGTCCTGTGGGGGCAGCTGTCCCAGAACGGCCAGGCCTTTAAATGCTGAGGCCCAGGCAGCTGCCCCACTTGGGGGGCCTGTCACGGGGGAAAAAGGACAGGCTTTCCCCCCGTTTGCGGGTCACCGCCTGGCACGGAACTGCACATACCCTGTCTAGGCCCCAGCCTTCAAGCGCTGCCAGATTGACATCTACTGGTGAGGACCTTTCGCTTGTGGCGCAGCCGGTCGGCCCCATGACTTCCGAGGACCCAGCCGGCACGTGTGGGACCTGCTGGCCGCTGGCCTGCCTCTGCAGGCTGGGCAAAGCAGAGGACGGCCCGCATAACGCACACAGGATGGCAGGCTCGTGATGTTCAAGGAAGGGGGTGTCTGTCTGTCGGGTTCACGGTAACCAGGAGAGGCATCCAAGGCCCTGCGCCTCCCTTGGGGCCAAACCACGGGGCCCTGCCAGGAGCACAGGCAGGAGGAAAATCACCCAGAATCCTCGGCTCTGGCTCCAGAGCAGATGCCTCAGCAAGAACCGCCCAAAGATGGCGCCCACCAAGGTCTCAGCCCTGACTTCCGCCCCCTGACCAGTCCTGGGCACGGCTGTCCTAGCCTTGACCCGCTTCCTGGCGCTGGATCCCCAGCCGCGACAGGAGGCCCAAAGTCACACTTCTGCCCTGCATCCAGACCTGACTGTCCGTCTGCGACCCTGTCCACTGCCCTGCCAAGGATATGGTGACAGCTCAGAGGCAGGACGGTGCTGTGGTGCCAGGCGATGCGCAAGCAACATCCGCTTGATGGCAGTAGCACTCCACGCATGCCGACCTGGCCCCCTCTCCTGGCCCGCTCCCTCCGCCCTTTGGCAACCAAAAAACCACAGGCACCGGGCAAGCTCCCTTGGGTTCCAGGCTCACCACGCAGCCCTTGCCACCTTTCCAAAGCCATCACCCGCAACTTCGTCTTGGGGTGGCTGGGAGTGGGGGCCGGGGCCAAAATGGCAGGCACACCGGGACTGACCCATCGCCTGCTGTGCATCCACCCTCCCAGCCTGTAGCTGGGAGGGCTGCCCCAGGAGTCCCCTCCTAGGGCCATCACCATCCAGCCTCCTCTCTTCCCAGAAACAGCAGGGGTGCAGGGCTCTGGTCATATTTCACAAGGTTCCTGCCTCGTTGCTAACAAACACTGACATACCCACGCAAGGTATTGGGCGGTGGGTGATGTGAGGGCATCCTCTTCCAAGACGTCCGAGGGGTTTTCTCAGGACTCAACTGTCGCCCTACACTTCCTCTCTCTCTTTCTGCTCGGGCGTGAGTGAGGCCTTGCCAATAAGCTTCCCAAGACCAAGAAACTAAAGGAGCCCGAGCCCCACGCCCAATTGCTTATGGAGCACCTTCTCCTTCACTCCAGAGGAGATGGCCACAGCTGTCCGGGACATTCACACGCAGGAGCAGACCAGTCTCCGGATATCACCTTGCCGCAGGGCCAGGGCCACGTGCCTGGGCCGGGAGCGAGACAGTGATGCCATCTTCCGGCCCTTCGCTGTCCACCCGCGGTGACCGTTTCCGACTACTGGCACAGACACAGGCAACACAAGCAGGTGCACTCCGTCCTGCGAGAAACCGCCTCCGCCGCTGGATCCGAGGCACACAAGGGCCACAGGGCCGGCCCAGGTCGAGGCACGCCTGGACGGCAGGGTGCAAAGCGAGGACTTGCCGGGCTGCCAGCAAAGGAGACGTTGAAACCCCGACGCTCATCCACTCCCAGAGAAACTCCCAAAGCACCAGCTGAGCGAGGATTTCGGCGGCCTTCCCTGGGCCTTCAAAGCAAGGTTCGCGTGTTGGCCCTTTCCAGGTCCTCTTGAACACAGCTGCAACGACAGAGGGCAGAGCAGAGCAGGACAAGAGCGGCCCAGACAGCTCAGCACGCACTACGCAACCAGGAGACGTGAAAGGCTCCCAGACGGAAACCCAACGGGCAACAGGGACAGTCAGAGGCATCCCGAAAGGTCTGCACCTCCAACACTTCTAACCTGATGAACGCGCAGGACCTCCAGGAGCGACAGGCAGTGCGGCAGGGGCTGCTTTAGGGTGGGCCAGTGCGTGCGAGCGAGCATGCGCGGGTGGGCGGGTGTACTCGAACGAGGATGGGGGCCTGGCGGCCAGGCAGTGGGGGTGGGATACCACCCAGAGAAGGAGGCTGTCCCCCTTAAACAGACGGGGAGAGCGGTCAGGGGGCCGTGTCTCACACAAGTGCCTGTAAGCACGCCGGCCGCTTCACTTGGGTACACACGAGCTTGCGGCCAGGAAAGGCGGAGGTGACCCGAAGCACAGGCAAGGCCTTATCCCATTGGGTGCAGGTCCCCAAGTCCTGTGGGGGCAGCTGTCCCAGAACGGCCAGGCCTTTAAACGCTGAGGCCCAGGCAGCTGCCCCACTTGGGGGGCCTGTCACGGGGGAAAAAGGACAGGCTTTCCCCCCGTTTGCGGGTCACCGCCTGGCACGGAACTGCACATACCCTGTCTAGGCCCCAGCCTTCAAGCGCTGCCAGATTGACATCTACTGGTGAGGACCTTTCGCTTGTGGCGCAGCCGGTCGGCCCCATGACTTCCGAGGACCCAGCCGGCACGTGTGGGACCTGCTGGCCGCTGGCCTGCCTCTGCAGGCTGGGCAAAGCAGAGGACGGCCCGCATAACGCACACAGGATGGCAGGCTCCTGATGTTCAAGGAAGGGGGTGTCTGTCTGTCGGGTTCACGGTAACCAGGAGAGGCATCCAAGGCCCTGCGCCTCCCTTGGGGCCAAACCACGGGGCCCTGCCAGGAGCACAGGCAGGAGGAAAATCACCCAGAATCCTCGGCTCTGGCTCCAGAGCAGATGCCTCAGCAAGAACCGCCCAAAGATGGCGCCCACCAAGGTCTCAGCCCTGACTTCCGCCCCCTGACCAGTCCTGGGCACGGCTGTCCTAGCCTTGACCCGCTTCCTGGCGCTGGATCCCCAGCCGCGACAGGAGGCCCAAAGTCACACTTCTGCCCTGCATCCAGACCTGACTGTCCGTCTGCGACCCTGTCCACTGCCCTGCCAAGGATATGGTGACAGCTCAGAGGCAGGACGGTGCTGTGGTGCCAGGCGATGCGCAAGCAACATCCGCTTGATGGCAGTAGCACTCCACGCATGCCGACCTGGCCCCCTCTCCTGGCCCGCTCCCTCCGCCCTTTGGCAACCAAAAAACCACAGGCACCGGGCAAGCTCCCTTGGGTTCCAGGCTCACCACGCAGCCCTTGCCACCTTTCCAAAGCCATCACCCGCAACTTCGTCTTGGGGTGGCTGGGAGTGGGGGCCGGGGCCAAAATGGCAGGCACACCGGGACTGACCCGTCGCCTGCTGTGCATCCACCCTCCCAGCCTGTAGCTGGGAGGGCTGCCCCAGGAGTCCCCTCCTAGGGCCATCACCATCCAGCCTCCTCTCTTCCCAGAAACAGCAGGGGTGCAGGGCTCTGGTCATATTTCACAAGGTTCCTGCCTCGTTGCTAACAAACACTGACATACCCACGCAAGGTATTGGGCGGTGGGTGATGTGAGGGCATCCTGTTCCAAGACGTCCGAGGGGTTTTCTCAGGACTCAACTGTCGCCCTACACTTCCTCTCTCTCTTTCTGCTCGGGCGTGAGTGAGGCCTTGCCAATAAGCTTCCCAAGACCAAGAAACTAAAGGAGCCCGAGCCCCACGCCCAATTGCTTATGGAGCACCTTCTCCTTCACTCCAGAGGAGATGGCCACAGCTGTCCGGGACATTCACACGCAGGAGCAGACCAGTCTCCGGATATCACCTTGCCGCAGGGCCAGGGCCACGTGCCTGGGCCGGGAGCGAGACAGTGATGCCATCTTCCGGCCCTTCGCTGTCCACCCGCGGTGACCGTTTCCGACTACTGGCACAGACACAGGCAACACAAGCAGGTGCACTCCGTCCTGCGAGAAACCGCCTCCGCCGCTGGATCCGAGGCACACAAGGGCCACAGGGCCGGCCCAGGTCGAGGCACGCCTGGACGGCAGGGTGCAAAGCGAGGACTTGCCGGGCTGCCAGCAAAGGAGACGTTGAAACCCCGACGCTCATCCACTCCCAGAGAAACTCCCAAAGCACCAGCTGAGCGAGGATTTCGGCGGCCTTCCCTGGGCCTTCAAAGCAAGGTTCGCGTGTTGGCCCTTTCCAGGTCCTCTTGAACACAGCTGCAACGACAGAGGGCAGAGCAGAGCAGGACAAGAGCGGCCCAGACAGCTCAGCACGCACTACGCAACCAGGAGACGTGAAAGGCTCCCAGACGGAAACCCAACGGGCAACAGGGACAGTCAGAGGCATCCCGAAAGGTCTGCACCTCCAACACTTCTAACCTGATGAACGCGCAGGACCTCCAGGAGCGACAGGCAGTGCGGCAGGGGCTGCTTTAGGGTGGGCCAGTGCGTGCGAGCGAGCATGCGCGGGTGGGCGGGTGTACTCGAACGAGGATGGGGGCCTGGCGGCCAGGCAGTGGGGGTGGGATACCACCCAGAGAAGGAGGCTGTCCCCCTTAAACAGACGGGGAGAGCGGTCAGGGGGCCGTGTCTCACACAAGTGCCTGTAAGCACGCCGGCCGCTTCACTTGGGTACACACGAGCTTGCGGCCAGGAAAGGCGGAGGTGACCCGAAGCACAGGCAAGGCCTTATCCCATTGGGTGCAGGTCCCCAAGTCCTGTGGGGGCAGCTGTCCCAGAACGGCCAGGCCTTTAAACGCTGAGGCCCAGGCAGCTGCCCCACTTGGGGGGCCTGTCACGGGGGAAAAAGGACAGGCTTTCCCCCCGTTTGCGGGTCACCGCCTGGCACGGAACTGCACATACCCTGTCTAGGCCCCAGCCTTCAAGCGCTGCCAGATTGACATCTACTGGTGAGGACCTTTCGCTTGTGGCGCAGCCGGTCGGCCCCATGACTTCCGAGGACCCAGCCGGCACGTGTGGGACCTGCTGGCCGCTGGCCTGCCTCTGCAGGCTGGGCAAAGCAGAGGACGGCCCGCATAACGCACACAGGATGGCAGGCTCGTGATGTTCAAGGAAGGGGGTGTCTGTCTGTCGGGTTCACGGTAACCAGGAGAGGCATCCAAGGCCCTGCGCCTCCCTTGGGGCCAAACCACGGGGCCCTGCCAGGAGCACAGGCAGGAGGAAAATCACCCAGAATCCTCGGCTCTGGCTCCAGAGCAGATGCCTCAGCAAGAACCGCCCAAAGATGGCGCCCACCAAGGTCTCAGCCCTGACTTCCGCCCCCTGACCAGTCCTGGGCACGGCTGTCCTAGCCTTGACCCGCTTCCTGGCGCTGGATCCCCAGCCGCGACAGGAGGCCCAAAGTCACACTTCTGCCCTGCATCCAGACCTGACTGTCCGTCTGCGACCCTGTCCACTGCCCTGCCAAGGATATGGTGACAGCTCAGAGGCAGGACGGTGCTGTGGTGCCAGGCGATGCGCAAGCAACATCCGCTTGATGGCAGTAGCACTCCACGCATGCCGACCTGGCCCCCTCTCCTGGCCCGCTCCCTCCGCCCTTTGGCAACCAAAAAACCACAGGCACCGGGCAAGCTCCCTTGGGTTCCAGGCTCACCACGCAGCCCTTGCCACCTTTCCAAAGCCATCACCCGCAACTTCGTCTTGGGGTGGCTGGGAGTGGGGGCCGGGGCCAAAATGGCAGGCACACCGGGACTGACCCGTCGCCTGCTGTGCATCCACCCTCCCAGCCTGTAGCTGGGAGGGCTGCCCCAGGAGTCCCCTCCTAGGGCCATCACCATCCAGCCTCCTCTCTTCCCAGAAACAGCAGGGGTGCAGGGCTCTGGTCATATTTCACAAGGTTCCTGCCTCGTTGCTAACAAACACTGACATACCCACGCAAGGTATTGGGCGGTGGGTGATGTGAGGGCATCCTGTTCCAAGACGTCCGAGGGGTTTTCTCAGGACTCAACTGTCGCCCTACACTTCCTCTCTCTCTTTCTGCTCAGGCGTGAGTGAGGCCTTGCCAATAAGCTTCCCAAGACCAAGAAACTAAAGGAGCCCGAGCCCCACGCCCAATTGCTTATGGAGCACCTTCTCCTTCACTCCAGAGGAGATGGCCACAGCTGTCCGGGACATTCACACGCAGGAGCAGACCAGTCTCCGGATATCACCTTGCCGCAGGGCCAGGGCCACGTGCCTGGGCCGGGAGCGAGACAGTGATGCCATCTTCCGGCCCTTCGCTGTCCACCCGCGGTGACCATTTCCGACTACTGGCACAGACACAGGCAACACAAGCAGGTGCACTCCGTCCTGCGAGAAACCGCCTCCGCCGCTGGATCCGAGGCACACAAGGGCCACAGGGCCGGCCCAGGTCGAGGCACGCCTGGACGGCAGGGTGCAAAGCGAGGACTTGCCGGGCTGCCAGCAAAGGAGACGTTGAAACCCCGACGCTCATCCACTCCCAGAGAAACTCCCAAAGCACCAGCTGAGCGAGGATTTCGGCGGCCTTCCCTGGGCCTTCAAAGCAAGGTTCGCGTGTTGGCCCTTTCCAGGTCCTCTTGAACACAGCTGCAACGACAGAGGGCAGAGCAGAGGAGGACAAGAGCGGCCCAGACAGCTCAGCACGCACTACGCAACCAGGAGACGTGAAAGGCTCCCAGACGGAAACCCAACGGGCAACAGGGACAGTCAGAGGCATCCCGAAAGGTCTGCACCTCCAACACTTCTAACCTGATGAACGCGCAGGACCTCCAGGAGCGACAGGCAGTGCGGCAGGGGCTGCTTTAGGGTGGGCCAGTGCGTGCGAGCGAGCATGCGCGGGTGGGCGGGTGTACTCGAACGAGGATGCGGGCCTGGCGGCCAGGCAGTGGGGGTGGGATACCACCCAGAGAAGGAGGCTGTCCCCCTTAAACAGACGGGGAGAGCGGTCAGGGGGCCGTGTCTCACACAAGTGCCTGTAAGCACGCCGGCCGCTTCACTTGGGTACACACGAGCTTGCGGCCAGGAAAGGCGGAGGTGACCCGAAGCACAGGCAAGGCCTTATCCCATTGGGTGCAGGTCCCCAAGTCCTGTGGGGGCAGCTGTCCCAGAACGGCCAGGCCTTTAAACGCTGAGGCCCAGGCAGCTGCCCCACTTGGGGGGCCTGTCACGGGGGAAAAAGGACAGGCTTTCCCCCCGTTTGCGGGTCACCGCCTGGCACGGAACTGCACATACCCTGTCTAGGCCCCAGCCTTCAAGCGCTGCCAGATTGACATCTACTGGTGAGGACCTTTCGCTTGTGGCGCAGCCGGTCGGCCCCATGACTTCCGAGGACCCAGCCGGCACGTGTGGGACCTGCTGGCCGCTGGCCTGCCTCTGCAGGCTGGGCAAAGCAGAGGACGGCCCGCATAACGCACACAGGATGGCAGGCTCGTGATGTTCAAGGAAGGGGGTGTCTGTCTGTCGGGTTCACGGTAACCAGGAGAGGCATCCAAGGCCCTGCGCCTCCCTTGGGGCCAAACCACGGGGCCCTGCCAGGAGCACAGGCAGGAGGAAAATCACCCAGAATCCTCGGCTCTGGCTCCAGAGCAGATGCCTCAGCAAGAACCGCCCAAAGATGGCGCCCACCAAGGTCTCAGCCCTGACTTCCGCCCCCTGACCAGTCCTGGGCACGGCTGTCCTAGCCTTGACCCGCTTCCTGGCGCTGGATCCCCAGCCGCGACAGGAGGCCCAAAGTCACACTTCTGCCCTGCATCCAGACCTGACTGTCCGTCTGCGACCCTGTCCACTGCCCTGCCAAGGATATGGTGACAGCTCAGAGGCAGGACGGTGCTGTGGTGCCAGGCGATGCGCAAGCAACATCCGCTTGATGGCAGTAGCACTCCACGCATGCCGACCTGGCCCCCTCTCCTGGCCCGCTCCCTCCGCCCTTTGGCAACCAAAAAACCACAGGCACCGGGCAAGCTCCCTTGGGTTCCAGGCTCACCACGCAGCCCTTGCCACCTTTCCAAAGCCATCACCCGCAACTTCGTCTTGGGGTGGCTGGGAGTGGGGGCCGGGGCCAAAATGGCAGGCACACCGGGACTGACCCGTCGCCTGCTGTGCATCCACCCTCCCAGCCTGTAGCTGGGAGGGCTGCCCCAGGAGTCCCCTCCTAGGGCCATCACCATCCAGCCTCCTCTCTTCCCAGAAACAGCAGGGGTGCAGGGCTCTGGTCATATTTCACAAGGTTCCTGCCTCGTTGCTAACAAACACTGACATACCCACGCAAGGTATTGGGCGGTGGGTGATGTGAGGGCATCCTGTTCCAAGACGTCCGAGGGGTTTTCTCAGGACTCAACTGTCGCCCTACACTTCCTCTCTCTCTTTCTGCTCGGGCGTGAGTGAGGCCTTGCCAATAAGCTTCCCAAGACCAAGAAACTAAAGGAGCCCGAGCCCCACGCCCAATTGCTTATGGAGCACCTTCTCCTTCACTCCAGAGGAGATGGCCACAGCTGTCCGGGACATTCACACGCAGGAGCAGACCAGTCTCCGGATATCACCTTGCCGCAGGGCCAGGGCCACGTGCCTGGGCCGGGAGCGAGACAGTGATGCCATCTTCCGGCCCTTCGCTGTCCACCCGCGGTGACCGTTTCCGACTACTGGCACAGACACAGGCAACACAAGCAGGTGCACTCCGTCCTGCGAGAAACCGCCTCCGCCGCTGGATCCGAGGCACACAAGGGCCACAGGGCCGGCCCAGGTCGAGGCACGCCTGGACGGCAGGGTGCAAAGCGAGGACTTGCCGGGCTGCCAGCAAAGGAGACGTTGAAACCCCGACGCTCATCCACTCCCAGAGAAACTCCCAAAGCACCAGCTGAGCGAGGATTTCGGCGGCCTTCCCTGGGCCTTCAAAGCAAGGTTCGCGTGTTGGCCCTTTCCAGGTCCTCTTGAACACAGCTGCAACGACAGAGGGCAGAGCAGAGCAGGACAAGAGCGGCCCAGACAGCTCAGCACGCACTACGCAACCAGGAGACGTGAAAGGCTCCCAGACGGAAACCCAACGGGCAACAGGGACAGTCAGAGGCATCCCGAAAGGTCTGCACCTCCAACACTTCTAACCTGATGAACGCGCAGGACCTCCAGGAGCGACAGGCAGTGCGGCAGGGGCTGCTTTAGGGTGGGCCAGTGCGTGCGAGCGAGCATGCGCGGGTGGGCGGGTGTACTCGAACGAGGATGGGGGCCTGGCGGCCAGGCAGTGGGGGTGGGATACCACCCAGAGAAGGAGGCTGTCCCCCTTAAACAGACGGGGAGAGCGGTCAGGGGGCCGTGTCTCACACAAGTGCCTGTAAGCACGCCGGCCGCTTCACTTGGGTACACACGAGCTTGCGGCCAGGAAAGGCGGAGGTGACCCGAAGCACAGGCAAGGCCTTATCCCATTGGGTGCAGGTCCCCAAGTCCTGTGGGGGCAGCTGTCCCAGAACGGCCAGGCCTTTAAACGCTGAGGCCCAGGCAGCTGCCCCACTTGGGGGGCCTGTCACGGGGGAAAAAGGACAGGCTTTCCCCCCGTTTGCGGGTCACCGCCTGGCACGGAACTGCACATACCCTGTCTAGGCCCCAGCCTTCAAGCGCTGCCAGATTGACATCTACTGGTGAGGACCTTTCGCTTGTGGCGCAGCCGGTCGGCCCCATGACTTCCGAGGACCCAGCCGGCACGTGTGGGACCTGCTGGCCGCTGGCCTGCCTCTGCAGGCTGGGCAAAGCAGAGGACGGCCCGCATAACGCACACAGGATGGCAGGCTCGTGATGTTCAAGGAAGGGGGTGTCTGTCTGTCGGGTTCACGGTAACCAGGAGAGGCATCCAAGGCCCTGCGCCTCCCTTGGGGCCAAACCACGGGGCCCTGCCAGGAGCACAGGCAGGAGGAAAATCACCCAGAATCCTCGGCTCTGGCTCCAGAGCAGATGCCTCAGCAAGAACCGCCCAAAGATGGCGCCCACCAAGGTCTCAGCCCTGACTTCCGCCCCCTGACCAGTCCTGGGCACGGCTGTCCTAGCCTTGACCCGCTTCCTGGCGCTGGATCCCCAGCCGCGACAGGAGGCCCAAAGTCACACTTCTGCCCTGCATCCAGACCTGACTGTCCGTCTGCGACCCTGTCCACTGCCCTGCCAAGGATATGGTGACAGCTCAGAGGCAGGACGGTGCTGTGGTGCCAGGCGATGCGCAAGCAACATCCGCTTGATGGCAGTAGCACTCCACGCATGCCGACCTGGCCCCCTCTCCTGGCCCGCTCCCTCCGCCCTTTGGCAACCAAAAAACCACAGGCACCGGGCAAGCTCCCTTGGGTTCCAGGCTCACCACGCAGCCCTTGCCACCTTTCCAAAGCCATCACCCGCAACTTCGTCTTGGGGTGGCTGGGAGTGGGGGCCGGGGCCAAAATGGCAGGCACACCGGGACTGACCCGTCGCCTGCTGTGCATCCACCCTCCCAGCCTGTAGCTGGGAGGGCTGCCCCAGGAGTCCCCTCCTAGGGCCATCACCATCCAGCCTCCTCTCTTCCCAGAAACAGCAGGGGTGCAGGGCTCTGGTCATATTTCACAAGGTTCCTGCCTCGTTGCTAACAAACACTGACATACCCACGCAAGGTATTGGGCGGTGGGTGATGTGAGGGCATCCTGTTCCAAGACGTCCGAGGGGTTTTCTCAGGACTCAACTGTCGCCCTACACTTCCTCTCTCTCTTTCTGCTCGGGCGTGAGTGAGGCCTTGCCAATAAGCTTCCCAAGACCAAGAAACTAAAGGAGCCCGAGCCCCCACGCCCAATTGCTTATGGAGCACCTTCTCCTTCACTCCAGAGGAGATGGCCACAGCTGTCCGGGACATTCACACGCAGGAGCAGACCAGTCTCCGGATATCACCTTGCCGCAGGGCCAGGGCCACGTGCCTGGGCCGGGAGCGAGACAGTGATGCCATCTTCCGGCCCTTCGCTGTCCACCCGCGGTGACCGTTTCCGACTACTGGCACAGACACAGGCAACACAAGCAGGTGCACTCCGTCCTGCGAGAAACCGCCTCCGCCGCTGGATCCGAGGCACACAAGGGCCACAGGGCCGGCCCCAGGTCGAGGCACGCCTGGACGGCAGGGTGCAAAGCGAGGACTTGCCGGGCTGCCAGCAAAGGAGACGTTGAAAACCCCGACGCTCATCCACTCCCAGAGAAACTCCCAAAGCACCAGCTGAGCGAGGATTTCGGCGGCCTTCCCTGGGCCTTCAAAGCAAGGTTCGCGTGTTGGCCCTTTCCAGGTCCTCTTGAACACAGCTGCAACGACAGAGGGCAGAGCAGAGCAGGACAAGAGCGGCCCAGACAGCTCAGCACGCCACTACGCAACCAGGAGACGTGAAAGGCTCCCAGACGGAAACCCAACGGGCAACAGGGACAGTCAGAGGCATCCCGAAAGGTCTGCACCTCCAACACTTCTAACCTGATGAACGCGCAGGACCTCCAGGAGCGACAGGCAGTGCGGCAGGGGCTGCTTTAGGGTGGGCCAGTGCGTGCGAGCGAGCATGCGCGGGTGGGCGGGTGTACTCGAACGAGGATGGGGGCCTGGCGGCCAGGCAGTGGGGGTGGGATACCACCCAGAGAAGGAGGCTGTCCCCCCTTAAAACAGACGGGGAGAGCGGTCAGGGGGCCGTGTCTCACACAAGTGCCTGTAAGCACGCCGGCCGCTTCACTTGGGTACACACGAGCTTGCGGCCCAGGAAAGGCGGAGGTGACCCGAAGCACAGGCAAGGCCTTATCCCATTGGGTGCAGGTCCCCAAGTCCTGTGGGGGCAGCTGTCCCCAGAACGGCCAGGCCTTTAAACGCTGAGGCCCAGGCAGCTGCCCCCACTTGGGGGGCCTGTCACGGGGGGAAAAAGGACAGGCTTTCCCCCCGTTTGCGGGTCACCGCCTGGCACGGAACTGCACATACCCTGTCTAGGCCCCAGCCTTCAAGCGCTGCACAGATTGACATCTACTGGTGAGGACCTTTCGCTTGTGGCGCAGCCGGTCGGCCCCATGACTTCCGAGGACCCAGCCGGCACGTGTGGGACCTGCTGGCCGCTGGCCTGCCTCTGCAGGCTGGGCAAAGCAGAGGACGGCCCGCATAACGCACACAGGATGGCAGGCTCGTGATGTTCAAGGAAGGGGGTGTCTGTCTGTCGGGTTCACGGTAACCAGGAGAGGCATCCAAGGCCCTGCGCCTCCCTTGGGGCCAAACCACGGGGGCCCTGCCAGGAGCACAGGCAGGAGGAAAATCACCCCAGAATCCTCGGCTCTGGCTCCAGAGCAGATGCCTCAGCAAGAACCGCCCAAAGATGGCGCCCACCAAGGTCTCAGCCCTGACTTCCGCCCCCTGACCAGTCCTGGGCACGGCTGTCCTAGCCTTGACCCGCTTCCTGGCGCTGGATCCCCAGCCGCGACAGGAGGCCCAAAGTCACACTTCTGCCCTGCATCCAGACCTGACTGTCCGTCTGCGACCCTGTCCACTGCCCTGCCAAGGATATGGTGACAGCTCAGAGGCAGGACGGTGCTGTGGTGCCAGGCGATGCGCAAGCAACATCCGCTTGATGGCAGTAGCACTCCACGCATGCCGACCTGGCCCCCCTCTCCTGGCCCGCTCCCTCCGCCCTTTGGCAACCAAAAAACCACAGGCACCGGCAAGCTCCCTTGGGTTCCAGGCTCACCACGCAGCCCTTGCCACCTTTCCAAAGCCATCACCCGCAACTTCGTCTTGGGGTGGCTGGGAGTGGGGGCCGGGGCCAAAATGGCAGGCACACCGGGACTGACCCGTCGCCTGCTGTGCATCCACCCTCCCAGCCTGTAGCTGGGAGGGCTGCCCCAGGAGTCCCCTCCTAGGGCCATCACCATCCAGCCTCCTCTCTTCCCAGAAACAGCAGGGGTGCAGGGCTCTGGTCATATTTCACAAGGTTCCTGCCTCGTTGCTAACAAACACTGACATACCCACGCAAGGTATTGGGCGGTGGGTGATGTGAGGGCATCCTGTTCCAAGACGTCCGAGGGGTTTTCTCAGGACTCAACTGTCGCCCTACACTTCCTCTCTCTCTTTCTGCTCGGGCGTGAGTGAGGCCTTGCCAATAAGCTTCCCAAGACCAAGAAACTAAAGGAGCCCGAGCCCCACGCCCAATTGCTTATGGAGCACCTTCTCCTTCACTCCAGAGGAGATGGCCACAGCTGTCCGGGACATTCACACGCAGGAGCAGACCAGTCCTCCGGATATCACCTTGCCGCAGGGCCAGGGCCACGTGCCTGGGCCGGGAGCGAGACAGTGATGCCATCTTCCGGCCCTTCGCTGTCCACCCCGCGGTGACCGTTTCCGACTACTGGCACAGACACAGGCAACACAAGCAGGTGCACTCCGTCCTGCGAGAAACCGCCTCCGCCGCTGGATCCGAGGCACACAAGGGCCACAGGGCCGGCCCAGGTCGAGGCACGCCTGGACGGCAGGGTGCAAAGCGAGGACTTGCCGGGCTGCCAGCAAAGGAGACGTTGAAACCCCGACGCTCATCCACTCCCAGAGAAACTCCCAAAGCACCAGCTGAGCGAGGATTTCGGCGGCCTTCCCTGGGCCTTCAAAGCAAGGTTCGCGTGTTGGCCCTTTCCAGGTCCTCTTGAACACAGCTGCAACGACAGAGGGCAGAGCAGAGCAGGACAAGAGCGGCCCAGACAGCTCAGCACGCACTACGCAACCAGGAGACGTGAAAGGCTCCCAGACGGAAACCCAACGGGCAACAGGGACAGTCAGAGGCATCCCGAAAGGTCTGCACCTCCAACACTTCTAACCTGATGAACGCGCAGGACCTCCAGGAGCGACAGGCAGTGCGGCAGGGGCTGCTTTAGGGTGGGCCAGTGCGTGCGAGCGAGCATGCGCGGGTGGCGCGGGTGTACTCGAACGAGGATGGGGGCCTGGCGGCCAGGCAGTGGGGGTGGGATACCACCCAGAGAAGGAGGCTGTCCCCCTTAAACAGACGGGGAGAGCGGTCAGGGGGCCGTGTCTCACACAAGTGCCTGTAAGCACGCCGGCCGCTTCACTTGGGTACACACGAGCTTGCGGCCAGGAAAGGCGGAGGTGACCCGAAGCACAGGCAAGGCCTTATCCCATTGGGTGCAGGTCCCCAAGTCCTGTGGGGGCAGCTGTCCCCAGAACGGCCAGGCCTTTAAACGCTGAGGCCCAGGCAGCTGCCCCACTTGGGGGGCCTGTCACGGGGGAAAAAGGACAGGCTTTCCCCCCGTTTGCGGGTCACCGCCTGGCACGGAACTGCACATACCCCTGTCTAGGCCCCAGCCTTCAAGCGCTGCCAGATTGACATCTACTGGTGAGGACCTTTCGCTTGTGGCGCAGGCCGGTCGGCCCCCATGACTTCCGAGGACCCAGCCGGCACGTGTGGGACCTGCTGGCCGCTGGCCTGCCTCTGCAGGCTGGGCAAAGCAGAGGACGGCCCGCATAACGCACACAGGATGGCAGGCTCGTGATGTTCAAGGAAGGGGGTGTCTGTCTGTCGGGTTCACGGTAACCAGGAGAGGCATCCAAGGCCCTGCGCCTCCCTTGGGGCCAAACCACGGGGCCCTGCCAGGAGCACAGGCAGGAGGAAAATCACCCAGAATCCTCGGCTCTGGCTCCAGAGCAGATGCCTCAGCAAGAACCGCCCAAAGATGGCGCCCACCAAGGTCTCAGCCCTGACTTCCGCCCCCTGACCAGTCCCTGGGCACGGCTGTCCTAGCCTTGACCCGCTTCCTGGCGCTGGATCCCCAGCCGCGACAGGAGGCCCAAAGTCACACTTCTGCCCTGCATCCAGACCTGACTGTCCGTCTGCGACCCTGTCCACTGCCCTGCCAAGGATATGGTGACAGCTCAGAGGCAGGACGGTGCTGTGGTGCCAGGCGATGCGCAAGCAACATCCGCTTGATGGCAGTAGCACTCCACGCATGCCGACCTGGCCCCCTCTCCTGGCCCGCTCCCCTCCGCCCTTTGGCAACCAAAAAACCACAGGCACCGGGCAAGCTCCCTTGGGTTCCAGGCTCACCACGCAGCCCTTGCCACCTTTCCAAAGCCATCACCCGCAACTTCGTCTTGGGGTGGCTGGGAGTGGGGGCCGGGGCCAAAATGGCAGGCACACCGGGACTGACCCGTCGCCTGCTGTGCATCCACCCTCCCAGCCTGTAGCTGGGAGGGCTGCCCCAGGAGTCCCCTCCTAGGGCCATCACCATCCAGCCTCCTCTCTTCCCAGAAACAGCAGGGGTGCAGGGCTCTGGTCATATTTCACAAGGTTCCTGCCTCGTTGCTAACAAACACTGACATACCCACGCAAGGTATTGGGCGGTGGGTGATGTGAGGGCATCCTGTTCCAAGACGTCCGAGGGGTTTTCTCAGGACTCAACTGTCGCCCTACACTTCCTCTCTCTCTTTCTGCTCAGGCGTGAGTGAGGCCTTGCCAATAAGCTTCCCAAGACCAAGAAACTAAAGGAGCCCGAGCCCCACGCCCAATTGCTTATGGAGCACCTTCTCCTTCACTCCAGAGGAGATGGCCACAGCTGTCCGGGACATTCACACGCAGGAGCAGACCAGTCTCCGGATATCACCTTGCCGCAGGGCCAGGGCCACGTGCCTGGGCCGGGAGCGAGACAGTGATGCCATCTTCCGGCCCTTCGCTGTCCACCCGCGGTGACCGTTTCCGACTACTGGCACAGACACAGGCAACACAAGCAGGTGCACTCCGTCCTGCGAGAAACCGCCTCCGCCGCTGGATCCGAGGCACACAAGGGCCACAGGGCCGGCCCAGGTCGAGGCACGCCTGGACGGCAGGGTGCAAAGCGAGGACTTGCCGGGCTGCCAGCAAAGGAGACGTTGAAACCCCGACGCTCATCCACTCCCAGAGAAACTCCCAAAGCACCAGCTGAGCGAGGATTTCGGCGGCCTTCCCTGGGCCTTCAAAGCAAGGTTCGCGTGTTGGCCCTTTCCAGGTCCTCTTGAACACAGCTGCAACGACAGAGGGCAGAGCAGAGCAGGACAAGAGCGGCCCAGACAGCTCAGCACGCACTACGCAACCAGGAGACGTGAAAGGCTCCCAGACGGAAACCCAACGGGCAACAGGGGACAGTCAGAGGCCATCCCGAAAGGTCTGCACCTCCAACACTTCTAACCTGATGAACGCGCAGGACCTCCAGGAGCGACAGGCAGTGCGGCAGGGGCTGCTTTAGGGTGGGCCAGTGTGTGCGAGCGAGCATGCGCGGGTGGGCGGGTGTACTCGAACGAGGATGGGGGCCTGGCGGCCAGGCAGTGGGGGGTGGGATACCACCCAGAGAAGGAGGCTGTCCCCCTTAAAACAGACGGGGAGAGCGGTCAGGGGGCCGTGTCTCACACAAGTGCCTGTAAGCACGCCGGCCGCTTCACTTGGGTACACACGAGCTTGCGGCCAGGAAAGGCGGAGGTGACCCGAAGCACAGGCAAGGCCTTATCCCATTGGGTGCAGGTCCCCAAGTCCTGTGGGGGGCAGCTGTCCCAGAACGGCCAGGCCTTTAAACGCTGAGGCCCAGGCAGCTGCCCCACTTGGGGGGCCTGTCACGGGGGAAAAAGGACAGGCTTTCCCCCCGTTTGCGGGTCACCGCCTGGCACGGAACTGCACATACCCTGGTCTAGGCCCCAGCCTTCAAGCGCTGCCAGATTGACATCTACTGGTGAGGACCTTTCGCTTGTGGCGCAGCCGGTCGGGCGCCCCATGACTTCCGAGGACCCAGCCGGCACGTGTGGGACCTGCTGGCCGCTGGCCTGCCTCTGCAGGCTGGGCAAAGCAGAGGACGGCCCGCATAACGCACACAGGATGGCAGGCTCGTGATGTTCAAGGAAGGGGGTGTCTGTCTGTCGGGTTCACGGTAACCAGGAGAGGCATCCAAGGCCCTGCGCCTCCCTTGGGGCCAAACCACGGGGCCCTGCCAGGAGCACAGGCAGGAGGAAAATCACCCAGAATCCTCGGCTCTGGCTCCAGAGCAGATGCCTCAGCAAGAACCGCCCAAAGATGGCGCCCACCAAGGTCTCAGCCCTGACTTCCGCCCCCTGACCAGTCCTGGGCACGGCTGTCCTAGCCTTGACCCGCTTCCTGGCGCTGGATCCCCAGCCGCGACAGGAGGCCCAAAGTCACACTTCTGCCCTGCATCCAGACCTGACTGTCCGTCTGCGACCCTGTCCACTGCCCTGCCAAGGATATGGTGACAGCTCAGAGGCAGGACGGTGCTGTGGTGCCAGGCGATGCGCAAGCAACATCCGCTTGATGGCAGTAGCACTCCACGCATGCCGACCTGGCCCCCTCTCCTGGCCCGCTCCCTCCGCCCTTTGGCAACCAAAAAAACCACAGGCACCGGGCAAGCTCCCTTGGGTTCCAGGCTCACCACGCAGCCCTTGCCACCTTTCCAAAGCCATCACCCGCAACTTCGTCTTGGGGTGGCTGGGAGTGGGGGCCGGGGCCAAAATGGCAGGCACACCGGGACTGACCCGTCGCCTGCTGTGCATCCACCCCTCCCAGCCTGTAGCTGGGAGGGCTGCCCCAGGAGTCCCCTCCTAGGGGCCATCACCATCCAGCCTCCTCTCTTCCCAGAAACAGCAGGGGTGCAGGGCTCTGGTCATATTTCACAAGGTTCCTGCCTCGTTGCTAACAAACACTGACATACCCACGCAAGGTATTGGGCGGTGGGTGATGTGAGGGCATCCTGTTCCAAGACGTCCGAGGGGTTTTCTCAGGACTCAACTGTCGCCCTACACTTCCTCTCTCTCTTTCTGCTCGGGCGTGAGTGAGGCCTTGCCAATAAGCTTCCCAAGACCAAGAAACTAAAGGAGCCCGAGCCCCACGCCCAATTGCTTATGGAGCACCTTCTCCTTCACTCCAGAGGAGATGGCCACAGCTGTCCGGGACATTCACACGCAGGAGCAGACCAGTCTCCGGATATCACCTTGCCGCAGGGCCAGGGCCACGTGCCTGGGCCGGGAGCGAGACAGTGATGCCATCTTCCGGCCCTTCGCTGTCCACGCCCGCGGTGACCGTTTCCGACTACTGGCACAGACACAGGCAACACAAGCAGGTGCACTCCGTCCTGCGAGAAACCGCCTCCGCCGCTGGATCCGAGGCACACAAGGGCCACAGGGCCGGCCCAGGTCGAGGCACGCCTGGACGGCAGGGTGCAAAGCGAGGACTTGCCGGGCTGCCAGCAAAGGAGACGTTGAAACCCCCGACGCTCATCCACTCCCAGAGAAACTCCCAAAGCACCAGCTGAGCGAGGATTTCGGCGGCCTTCCCTGGGCCTTCAAAGCAAGGTTCGCGTGTTGGCCCTTTCCAGGTCCTCTTGAACACAGCTGCAACGACAGAGGGCAGAGCAGAGCAGGACAAGAGCGGCCCAGACAGCTCAGCACGCACTACGCAACCAGGAGACGTGAAAGGCTCCCAGACGGAAACCCAACGGGCAACAGGGACAGTCAGAGGCATCCCGAAAGGTCTGCACCTCCAACACTTCTAACCTGATGAACGCGCAGGACCTCCAGGAGCGACAGGCAGTGCGGCAGGGGCTGCTTTAGGGTGGGCCAGTGCGTGCGAGCGAGCATGCGCGGGTGGGCGGGTGTACTCGAACGAGGATGGGGGCCTGGCGGCCAGGCAGTGGGGGTGGGATACCACCCAGAGAAGGAGGCTGTCCCCCTTAAACAGACGGGGAGAGCGGTCAGGGGGCCGTGTCTCACACAAGTGCCTGTAAGCACGCCGGCCGCTTCACTTGGGTACACACGAGCTTGCGGCCAGGAAAGGCGGAGGTGACCCGAAGCACAGGCAAGGCCTTATCCCATTGGGTGCAGGTCCCCAAGTCCTGTGGGGGCAGCTGTCCCAGAACGGCCAGGCCTTTAAACGCTGAGGCCCAGGCAGCTGCCCCACTTGGGGGGCCTGTCACGGGGGAAAAAGGACAGGCTTTCCCCCCGTTTGCGGGTCACCGCCTGGCACGGAACTGCACATACCCTGTCTAGGCCCCAGCCTTCAAGCGCTGCCAGATTGACATCTACTGGTGAGGACCTTTCGCTTGTGGCGCAGCCGGTCGGCCCCATGACTTCCGAGGACCCAGCCGGCACGTGTGGGACCTGCTGGCCGCTGGCCTGCCTCTGCAGGCTGGGCAAAGCAGAGGACGGCCCGCATAAACGCACACAGGATGGCAGGCTCGTGATGTTCAAGGAAGGGGGTGTCTGTCTGTCGGGTTCACGGTAACCAGGAGAGGCATCCAAGGCCCTGCGCCTCCCTTGGGGCCAAACCACGGGGCCCTGCCAGGAGCACAGGCAGGAGGAAAATCACCCAGAATCCTCGGCTCTGGCTCCAGAGCAGATGCCTCAGCAAGAACCGCCCAAAGATGGCGCCCACCAAGGTCTCAGCCCTGACTTCCGCCCCCTGACCAGTCCTGGGCACGGCTGTCCTAGCCTTGACCCGCTTCCTGGCGCTGGATCCCCAGCCGCGACAGGAGGCCCAAAGTCACACTTCTGCCCTGCATCCAGACCTGACTGTCCGTCTGCGACCCTGTCCACTGCCCTGCCAAGGATATGGTGACAGCTCAGAGGCAGGACGGTGCTGTGGTGCCAGGCGATGCGCAAGCAACATCCGCTTGATGGGCAGTAGCACTCCACGCATGCCGACCTGGCCCCCCTCTCCTGGCCCGCTCCCTCCGCCCTTTGGCAACCAAAAAACCACAGGCACCGGGCAAGCTCCCTTGGGTTCCAGGCTCACCACGCAGCCCTTGCCACCTTTCCAAAGCCATCACCCGCAACTTCGTCTTGGGGTGGCTGGGAGTGGGGGCCGGGGCCAAAATGGCAGGCACACCGGGACTGACCCGTCGCCTGCTGTGCATCCACCCTCCCAGCCTGTAGCTGGGAGGGCTGCCCCAGGAGTCCCCTCCTAGGGCCATCACCATCCAGCCTCCTCTCTTCCCAGAAACAGCAGGGGTGCAGGGCTCTGGTCATATTTCACAAGGTTCCTGCCTCGTTGCTAACAAACACTGACATACCCACGCAAGGTATTGGGCGGTGGGTGATGTGAGGGCATCCTGTTCCAAGACGTCCGAGGGGTTTTCTCAGGACTCAACTGTCGCCCTACACTTCCTCTCTCTCTTTCTGCTCGGGCGTGAGTGAGGCCTTGCCAATAAGCTTCCCAAGACCAAGAAACTAAAGGAGCCCGAGCCCCACGCCCAATTGCTTATGGAGCACCTTCTCCTTCACTCCAGAGGAGATGGCCACAGCTGTCCGGGACATTCACACGCAGGAGCAGACCAGTCTCCGGATATCACCTTGCCGCAGGGCCAGGGCCACGTGCCTGGGCCGGGAGCGAGACAGTGATGCCATCTTCCGGCCCTTCGCTGTCCACCCGCGGTGACCGTTTCCGACTACTGGCACAGACACAGGCAACACAAGCAGGTGCACTCCGTCCTGCGAGAAACCGCCTCCGCCGCTGGATCCGAGGCACACAAGGGCCACAGGGCCGGCCCAGGTCGAGGCACGCCTGGACGGCAGGGTGCAAAGCGAGGACTTGCCGGGCTGCCAGCAAAGGAGACGTTGAAACCCCGACGCTCATCCACTCCCAGAGAAACTCCCAAAGCACCAGCTGAGCGAGGGATTTCGGCGGCCTTCCCTGGGCCTTCAAAGCAAGGTTCGCGTGTTGGCCCTTTCCAGGTCCTCTTGAACACAGCTGCAACGACAGAGGGA
>NW_026688525.1:0-40818 GCF_030445035.2 Dasypus novemcinctus
TCCAGTAAAAGTGACAGAAGAGGCATGTGTAGAAAGGTCACATCTGAGTCCAACTCCTTCACACTCAGGAACACAAACTCCAAAGTAGGGCCAGCTGACATGGCCCTGAACTCCAGAGCCATCTGCCATGACCACAGAACCTGTGGGTCTGCTAGAGGGTTTTGAGTGGTTCTAAATTGTGACTGTGATGATAGTCAATTGTGTGTGTGTGTGTGTGTATGTGTGATGCCTCCGCATCCATTTTACTCTTGTTAAGTCACTTGCCTCAAAACTGCCCTTTAGCCTCTCAAGGAACAGCTTCCCAGCCCTGGGGTATAAAGTGCCCCAGAGCCCAAACCTGCCTCCTCCACACACTGCACCCCAAACCCACAGCTGGCCCCAAATGATAGGCTAACCCCCTGCCCTTGGACCCCCAGAGCCTTTCCCTTCCCCTCTTTGCACCTCTCTGGGACCTGTGGGTAATGAACGATCTCTTCTCATACACGACAGCCTCTGTTTCCCATCGGATTGCACCTGACCTCCACCCAGACCCAAATTTAAAATCCACCTTCACTAATTTGGAACAGAAACCACCCTGGAAGGCATCAGCGATACTTTGAAGGTTGCTCCTGAACCACATTGGACTTAGTGGGGGAACTGATAGATGAGATGGTATTTGATAGTAGTATTTGATGAGATATAGCACGTGAGAAATGCAAGCAGACTTCTTTAGTAACAGCATGAAAGAAAAGAGAGGAGAAGGTTACCCACAGGACAGGTGACAGCAGGAGGTAATAAGAAGCAAGGGAGACGGTGGCCACAGGAGTTGCTGAGGGCAGGGAGAGGGTAGAAGAGATATGATGTGGGGGCATTTTCAGGACTTGGAGTTGACCTGAATGATATTGCAGGGACAGATGCAGGACATTATATATCCTGCCATAGCCCACTGAATGGACTGGGGGAGAGTGTAAACTACAAAGTAAACTATAATCCATGCTGTGTAGCAGTGCTCCAAAATGTACTCATCAAATCCAATGAATGTGCCACACTAATGAAAGAAGTTGTTATATGTGGGAAAAGTGGGAGATGTGAGGAGTGGGGTATATGGGAACCGCTTATATTTTTTAATGTAGCATTTTGTGTGATCTATGCATCCTTTTAAAAAAAGATAATAAAATTTTAAAAAAAGGAAAAGGAATATATTAAAAAAACAAAGCAAGGAGCTGCACCTGAGAGACCAAGGCTACCCCCTCTCCACTAAGTGAGCACAGGCACATCCTCTGGGTACCATCCCTTTTAGGAGGGTGGAGGGTTATCTGTAGAAGGAGCAAAGAAGGGCTTGTGAGCCCTGGAGCCGAGGCAGGGGTGCAGAGAGGTTTTAAAAGGGTCTGTGGCAGGAGAATTAAGCCATATGGAAAGAGGAGAAATTCTGATTCCCTGGGAGTGTGGACTGGCAGGGTTCAACATAAAAACGAGAAATTGAACATATGGGGGGAGGCCCAGTTTTCACCATTGAGTCTGCTTGTTCTGAGCGTGACTGCCACTTGAGTGGCTGTTGTGAGCGGTTCAGAACCTATTTGTCGGGGGCGGACTTTGGCCAGTGGGTAGGGCGTCCGCCTACCACATGGGAGGTCCGCGGTTCAAACCCCGGGCCTCCTTGACCCGTGTGGAGCTGGCCCACGCGCAGTGCTGATGCACACAAGGAGTGCCCTGCCACGCAGGGGTGTCCCCCATGTAGGGGAGCCCCACGCGCAAGGAGTGCACCCCGTAAGGAGAGCCGCCCAGTGCGAAAGAAAGTGCAGCCTGCCCAGGAATGGCGCCGCCCACACGGAGAACTGACACAACAAGATGACGCAACAAAAAGAAACACAGATTCCGTGCTGCTGACAACAACAGAAGCAGACAAAGAAGATGCAGCAAATAGACACAGAGAACAGACAACCGGGGTGGGGAGGGGAGAGAAATAAATAAATAAATAAATCTTTTATTAAAAAAACTTATTTGTCCAACTTTGGAAGAAAACTTATTTTCTTGTGCCTGTTGACTCAGGTAATACTGGGGCATTTGCAAGCCCCGTTGTTCTAGAATCTCGATAAATTATCAAGCATGAAGTCTGATAGGAGAATACAGGCATGTTTCCTTGAAGTAGTGATTCTCCAAATGCAGCGTGCATAGAAAGGCGTGCTAAAACACGGGGCCCCAAATTATGTGACTCAGTGGAGCCGAAGAACTTGCTTTTCTCACATGTTCCCACGTGATACTGATGCTTCTGGTCTGGGGGGCTGACTTTGAGCCTCACTGCTTTAAAGGAAAACATTGTCCTCTTTCCGTGAGGAAGATCATTCGTGATTGTAGAGGCATGTACTTGACTCTGCTTAGCCTGGGGCTTCGACGTTGACTACACTGGAATCAACTGCAAGCATTAAAACTACAGCTGCCTGCGTCCTGCCCTCGGAGAGACTGTTGTAAATGAACTAGCGAATGACCTAGGACAGTCACAGCTGTAGGTGGCCCATAGGTAGCCGGTGCTGAGAAGTGCCTGTTAGTGAGAAGCCTCACGTCCTGCTTCCAGTTGGTCTTTCTTTACGTCTCTCAATAGCCCAAGAAGTTACGTCGTGGAGATGATGAATAATCCCAGCTGACATTTGTCGAGTGCTTTTTTTTGAATCGGCAACAGTTTGAAACACTTTCATGTTGCTCGTCTCAGTGAAACGTCACAGCAAAGGAGGTATTCTCCATTAGTCCTACTAACGAATTATAAAAATGGTTGAAATTTGGACAAAAATTGACTCTGAAATTCAAAAGGAAACAAAATCAAAATTATTTATAATCATTTTGGCAAGAAAATGATGAGATTCCTTAAAAATTTTATCAGCAATTACTTGTATTTAGTAGGGAGTGTAAGGGTATTTAAAATACATTTATAGGAAGCGGACTTGGCCCAGTGGTTAGGGCGTCCGCCTACCACATGGGAGGTCGGCGGTTCAAACCCCGGCCCTCCTTGACCTGTGTGGAGCTGGCCCATGCGCAGTGCTGATGCGCGCAAGGAGTGCCCTGCCACGCAGGGGTGGCCCCCGCGTAGGGGAGCCCCATGTGCAAGGAGTGCGCCCTGTAAGGAGAGCCGCCCAGCGTGAAAGAAAGTGCAACCTGCCCAGGAATGGCACCACACACACGGAGAGCTGACACAACAAGATGATGCAATAAAAAGAAACACAGATTCCCGTGCCGCTGACAACAACAGAAGCGGACAAAGAAGAACACGCAGCAAATGGACACAGAGAACAGACAACTGGGGGTGGGGGGCGGGAGAAGAGGAGAGAAACAAATTTTAAAAAATCTTAAAAAAAAAAAAAAATACATTTACTAGTATGTAAGGTAAGACTCCCAAAGTACCTAGTGCCTTCGAATGTCTTAAAATGGCCCAATTCGCCATAATTTTACATGAGAAAAATTATTATAATCTCATTTTATAGATGAGAAATTTGGGTAAGGAATAAAGAAGGAATTCAGCCTCAAAGACTACCTTTGTGAGTCACTGTATTGTAATGTAATATATCAGTCATATGCACATACACAATGCCTTCTGAAAAAATTCTCCCAGGAAATTGTTAAGGCACTACAATCTGTGTCTGTTTTAAACCCTTTCAGAGAACCTCTGCATCACTAAACTATCTGGCCGGTAACTCAACAGGGTAGTGCTGCTGTGTGCAGTGAAGGCCCTGCATGCACAGACTGTGTGTGAACTGGTGCCCCTGCAATTGGTCACAGTGGCCGTTGCATCAGGATTACTCAGATCTTGTTAAAGATCGCCTAAAAGGAAGAAAAGTTTAGAAAAGTATTCAGGGGACACCTTCAGTTCATTTCCTTGGGGGGATTTAAAAAAAATTATTGGAGTATTACTCGTACATAAACATTCATAAACAAGTGTATAGTAATAGTTGTGAACTTACAAAACAAACATACATAACATCATACAGGACTCTCGTATCTCACCCTACCAATAGCTTGCATTGTTGTTAAACATTTTTAACTAATGAATAAAGAGCATTGTCAGAATATTACTATTAATCAAAGTATTTTTCCCTCAACCCACACTATTATTATTACTATCTTTATATCATTTATATATGAACATACATAAGTAATAAGTGTATAGTGAAAGTTGTAAACTTACGAAGTAAACATGTATAACATCATACAGGGGTCCCATACATCAGTCCTCCACCAACATCTTGCTTTGTCGTGAGATGTTTGTTACAAATTATGGAAAATATTGTCAAAATCTTACTACTAATTATAGTCCTTATCTTACATTTGGTGTATTTTCCCCCCAACCCACCCTATTATTATTTTTTATAACAGAAGTTGTAAACTTATAAAACAATCTCGCACATGTGCAGAATTCCCAGACAATACCCCTCTATCAACACACCACACTGGTGGAATATTTGTTACAGATAGATAATATCACCTGATTTTTACCACATCCATAGTGTACATTTGGCATACATTCTCCATACTTCCCCATTATCAATACAGTACATCTTAGGCATAGATGCAAGAATATTACATTATTATTGCTAACCACAGTCCATAGGTCATTCCAGGTGTATTTTTCCTATGCTTCTCCACATTTCCACCACCCTGCAATAGTGATGTACATTTGCTCTAGCTCACAAAGGACACTCTTGCGTCTGTACCATCATCCACAATTGTCATCCACCTCTTGCTTTACTGTGCCTTTCAGTTCCTAGATTGTTATCTAACATCCTGTCAATTGACATTATATCCCTAGACTACCATTTTCAGCCACATTCCCATTTATAAACTAGCTGTTATTCGCTATGTGTTAATATCTGCTATATACATTTCCACACTTTTACAGTAAAGCTAATTAAGACTTCTACATAATTAAACATCAGTAGTTCATCTCAGTTCTTCTCTTTCTCGTTTAAGAATTCACCACCTACCACCAGGTCTTGAAGATATTTTCCTACAATTTCTTTTAGAAGTTTTATGGGTCTTGCTTTTATATTTAAATTTTTTATCCATTTTGAGTTAATTTTTGGATAAGGTATGAGATAGGGGTCCTCTTTCCTTCTTTTGGCTATGGATATCCAGTTATTTCAGGACCATTTGAATGGACTCTTCTGCCCATGCTGTGTGGGTTTGATAACCTAGTCAAAAATCATTTGACTATATTTGTGAGGGTCTGTTTCTGAACCATCAATTTATTTCTTTGGTCTATGTGTTTGTCTTTATGCTAGTACTATTGTGTTTTTACCACTATAGCTAGGTAATATGATTTAAAGTATGGAAGTGAGAGTTTGCTTTTCCTTTTTAAGATGTTTCTGGCTATTCAGGACCCCTTACCCTTCCAAATAAATTTGATAATTTTGTTTTCACTTTTTAAAAAAATGTTCGTGGACTTTTTATCAGGATTGCATTGAATCTGTATATCAATTTGAGTAGAATTGACATCTTAATGCTATTTAGTCATTCAATCTGTGAACATGGAATGTTCTCCCAGTTATTTAGGCCTTTTTTTTTACTTTTTTTAATATTGAGATGCAGTTTTCTGAATACAAGTGCCTTACATTGTTGATTATGTTTATTCCTGACTTTTATCTGTCATATTTTATTTTTACCACTCCTTTGACAGTTAGTTTTACTGATGTAATCTTCATTTATAGACTCTCTTCCAGGCCTTGCTCTCTTGTCTTTTCTTTTCACTCTCTAGCATTCTTTAGTATTTCCTGAAAATCGGGTCTCTTGGTTAGAAATTCTCTCAGTTTCTGTATATCTGTGAATATTTTAAACTTGCCCTCATTTTTGAAAGACAATCTTGCCAGATATAAGATTCTTGGCTGGAAGATTTTCCCTTGTGCTATTTTAAATATATCATACTATTGTCTTCTTGCCTCCATGGTTTCTGGAAAGAAATCAGCACTTAATCTTATTGGGTATCCCTTATATGTTATGCTTTGCTTTTCTCTTGCTGCTCTCAGAATTCTTTCTTTGTCTTTGGTATTTGACATTCTGATGAGTATGTATCTTGGAGTTAGTCTATTCAGATTTTTTTGGATAGGAGTATGTTGTGCTTTTTGGACATGGATATCTATGTCCTTCAAGAAGGTTGGGAAATTTTCTACCATAATTTCTTCAAATATTCCTTCTGCCCCTTTTCCCTTCTCTTCTCTTTCTGGGACATCCATGACATGCATGTTTTCACATCTTTTGCTGTCATTTAGTTTCCTGAGATCTTGTTCAATTTTTTCCATGTTTTTCTTCATCTGTTCTTTTGTATGTTCACTTTCAGAAGCCGTTTCTTCCAGCTCACCAATCCTTTCTTCTGCCTCTTCAAATATACTATTTTATGATTCCAATGTTTTAAAATTTCATTTATTGCACCTTTCATTCCCATAAGATCTGCTATTTTTCTATGTATGCTTTCAAATTCTTCTTTTTGCTCATCCAATGTCTTCTTAGTATCTTTAATCTCTTTACCCTCCCATTGAATTTATTAGGATTTGTTTGAATCTCTATGATTAGTTATCTGAATTCCTTTATGTCATCTGGAGGCTTATCTTGTTCCTTTAACTAGGCCATAGCTTTCTGTTTCTTGGTGTGGATTGTAATTTTTGGTTGGTGCCTTGGCATCTGACTTACTAGAGTATTTATTCTGGGTGCAGTTTTCCTCTTTAGTTTAGGACTTCCTGCCCTTTCTTCCTTGCTGGTTGTATAGTAGGAGCCAAGGATTTAGTTGTTGCTATACGCTGTGGAGGCTCAAGCTGTCCTCATTGCCCCAGGGACCAATGAAGCTTCTCCCAACTTTTCTTTTGCCAGGGGTAGGACAGAGTCAGAGCTGTGTGAATAATCCAAGTTGTGCAGGCCTAGACTGTAGTTGCCCAGAGAGACTAATGAAGCTTCAAGCCCCTTTCTCCCCTGCCTGGGGTGGGGATGGAGCTACAGGTCTGGGCAGCAATCTATGCAATGTGGGTCCAAGATGACCACAGTTGCTCTGGCAGACTTCCAGTTGTTCAGTTTGTGCCAGTGAAATGTACCTGCAGTTACCTGGATAGGCTGGTGCAGGGCCCACCAGCCTCCTTCCTGCCAGAGGTGGGGCTGAAGCCTAGGCCCAGGCAGGACGCCAGTCCAATCTGGATGAAAGACACTGGTTCCTACAGTCACTGTGATTTTCTGTCTTGGCTTCCCCTCAGGCTGGGGGTGGAGTTAAAATGGTGGCCATCAGCCTAATTCTGACCTAGACAGATTCTCAGCTGTTCCTAGGGTTATACCTTAGCCAGTTGAGTCTACTAAACAGTAGCCAAAATCAGTGGTCAATCATCTCCTCCTCCCCTGTTTTTGGAAATGGAGCTTCCAATTCCAGCCACAGAACAGCTCCTGGGGCAGCTTGTGCTGCCAAAGTAGGACAATCACCAGCCTCCGCAGCTTGATCAATAATTTCCTGGAGAGGTTGGCACAGGTCCCCCCAGCTTCCTCCCTGCTGGAGGTGGCACTGGGGCCTAGGCCTGAGCTGCAATCTGACCTGGATAGAAAGAAGTTGGTTCCCCCAGCACTGGGATTCTCAATCCACCCTGTTTCCCTTTGTGCCAGGTGTGGAGTTAAGATGGCAACTCCCAGCCTCTTTCCTGCTTGGACAGGTCAAACTTTAACTGTTCTCGGGATTATACTGTAGCCTGCTGAATTTACTCATCAGTAGCTGAAGTTCGTGCCCAACCGTCTCTTCTTCCCCCATTTTTGGGAAGTGGAGCTTTCAATTCCAGCCGCGGAACAGCTCCCAAGGTGGCTTGTGCCTCTAGTAGAGGATGGCAACAGCCTCCAGGGCATGGAGCACTCTCCTTATGAGTCTTCTCTGTAGATGGGCAGTCTCCTCCTTCCATTCCTTCAAGGATGTGGCAGGATGCTCTTCTGGCCTCCTAGAGCCCCCAAACAGGTGCTTCAGCTAGCTCCAAAGAGCTCTGGGTGTTTGCTAACTGCCCTGTAGCAGGAGTTGACTCTAGGAGCTCCTTACTCCACTGCCATCTTGTTGGTTGTCTCACCTTCCATTCATTTTTAAATTATAAGCTTTCAAAAATTGGTCATATTTTATCCCCTCGATTTAAAAAAAAATGAAGTGGGAAACTGCAGCCCAGAGTGCTCAGGTCGTGTGACTTGTCCCAATCCAACTTCCACTGGTGGTGAAAACAGGACTAGGAGATAGATCCCCGAGGTCTGCAGGACTGGAAGATATGAGGACTTTCTGGCCTTTTCTTTAAGCCAAATTTCAGTTAGGAGATGTGTCACAGTTCCACTAGAGTTTTTCCAAAATGTCCTGAAGTCCTCACTTGATGGTAGAGACTTTATATACTATCATAGCAGTTGGTAAGGAGGAACCATTAAGATGATGGTTTAGGAGACAAATATTTATTTTAAAAGTTGTTCCCCTTTAGCACAGAAGCTGAGGATGTCTTCAAATTTTGGAATTCTTTCTTTTTCCTCTCCTGCCATCTGGTGGTGCTTCTGAGAAACATTTTCATAGAACAGTCCCTGATCCCAATAGTCATTTCTACAAAATTTGCCTAGTTTTCAGGGTCATTATCGCTCAATTTGTCAAGTCACAATCTTAGGAAATTCTAGGTTTTTTACTCGATGTTCAGTTTACACCAATTGCTCATGATTCTTTTTATATACATCAGAATATTTCATTTCTGCTGTATTTTACTTCTAAAAATTGAGGTAATTATGTGATGTTGTTTAATAATACGACTGTGAATATATACACTAAGAATGGAAAATCAAGACATACAATTCTATTACACTGCATGTTCATTTAAGCATACAGTTCATTAGTTGCGTGTAGTATGAAGTATTGAAAGAAAAAAATGTTAGGAAGTTTTCATTTTGAAATAAAGACTGTAGCTATTGTGGCTGAATTTCAACAATTGGGTAGTCGCCAATATGACAGCAGGAGTTAATGACGTTGTTAAACATTTATTCTCATTGTTAAAATTTGTTACCTATTCAGTCCATTCTGGAATGACCCTTGACTTTTCTGGCCTCCCACTGGCAGGGCAGTGGCAATTGTTGGCCCGCTCCTTCAGCGGCCAACTCCACTGCTCGTTGAGTTTGTTGGACCTCTGTGCTAGGATTCCTGCACGCATCATCCCTCTTTCTCCTCCAAGCCCAGTCTGGCAAATGTGCTTTCGCCTAAGCCCAGGTCAAGTCTACCAGGTGTGGAGAAAATCTCCACCATATAAAACACAAATGCAAAATTATAAATAAGAAATAAAAGGCTTCAGGAGGCTCCAAATCATCACAGCTGCATCTTCTCGCCAACAATTAAAAATGAAGAGCTGGGGCAGTGGAGGTGGCTCAAGTAGTTGAGCATCTCCTTCCCACATGGGAGGTCCTGGGTTCAATCCCAAGTGCCTCCTAAAAAAAAGCCAAACAACAAGCAAAGTGAATAAAAAGTCCAGCTCAGGGGAGCCGATGGGGCTCAGTGGTTGAGCGCTGGCTTCCCACGTATGAGGTCCCGGGCTCAATCCCTGATCTTCGTTCCTCAAAACAAACAAAACCAAACAAAAAATCAAGAGCAGGAAAATAAAATGCACATTTTGAAGTAGTTTACTGAATATTTTGATTTACTGACTGTCAACATGTAATTAATTTGTAACTTTTCAACCAGCACATGAAAGAAGACCAAAGATTTGTTGATTAATGGATACAATGAATACTGAGGGCTTGAAAATTAGTTTGAAAATCCTTCCCTTGAAAAATATTTTAAAATACCAATCAAACATTAGTTTACGTGCCTGAAGATTATTAGTCTGCTGAAAAGAAAATTGAACATAATTTGTTGATTAAAGGATGCAATGACTACTAAATGCTTGAAAAGTATTAGTTCACCTTACGTATCTTTTTTACTTACTCTGAATTCCAGCTTTCTTTGCCAGTCTCATTTACATGATACTTATGGATGGGATTAATAAACAGAACATTCTGAAGTCTTTCAGGAAATTGGATTGATTAGTAGGTAAGAGTATGCTCATATGCGCTAATGCACAATGTATTTTTTTTAAGATTTATTTTTTATTTATTTCTCTCCCCGACCCCAGTTGCCTGCTCTCTTTGTCCATTTGCTGTTGTTCTTCTGTGTCCCCTTGTATTCTTGTCAGCAGCACTGGGAATCTGTGTCTCTTTTGGTTGTGTCATCTTGCTGCAACAGCTCTCTGTGTGTGCAGCGCCACTCTGGGCAGGTTGCACTCTTCCCATGCTAGGTGGCTCGCCTTATGGGGTGCACTGCTTGCGCATGGGGCTCCCCCTATGCGGGGGACACCCTTGCATGGCAGGGCACTCCTTGCACGCATCAGCACTGTGCATGGGCCAGCTCACCACATGGGTCAGGAGGCCCTGGGTTTGAACCCTGGACCGCCCATGTGGTAGGCGGATGCTCTATCCGTTGAGCCAAATCCGCTTCCCCACAATGTATTTTTGTAAAGCAAAAAGCCTCAAGCTTCTTAAAGAAAAGATATTTCTTCAACCCCGTAGCTAGGCACCAGCTGTTCTCATCCTCACTGTAATATAATTTGGAGAACTAGAAAATACCTATAGAGACCATCCTCCTCATGACTGGAACCTAAGGGACAGAGGAGGGTCTTGAGTTGCCCAAAGTCAGAGTTGAGAGAAGAGAAGGAATGCAGCCCCAGGTTTCCAACCTCCAGGTCCAGTGAACTTCCCTGTACAATTTTAGAGGAATTTCAGGCATAAGCAACATATGAGTTTCATCTGTTGCATTAACATCAAGCCAGCACTCCAGAAGAGTGCCTCTAGAATCGGTCCGTTTCCTCAGAGCCCCTCTAAGGGTCAATTCTGCTGCAATTCGTGCATTGGGTCGGCGCACCGTCGGCAGGTTTTTGGAGGTGCTAGAACACCACGCAACCTGAATTCTCCCCCGTGAGGATTAATTCTGCGGTTTCACATTTGCAGTGTCTTTGACTTTGTACTGCTGGGTGTGGAAATCCCCAGACACTTACCTGGTGAAATCCCAAGGGCTGGCAGCCTCCTGCACGCTGGAGAGAAGGTCCCCAGGCTGGAGGCTGAGAAGACCCTGTGGAGCATCCTGGATCATGGGCTGCTGGAACTTGGAAAAGCACCAGGGAGACCAGTCGCCAGTGGCTAGAGGACAGGAAGCCTCCTGAACTCAGATCCCCGTGGTGGCCAGTGGCACGGCTGACAGTGGGTGATGCTGTGCATGTGGTTTTTATGCTTTCAATTTTTCTTTAAAGAATTGTCTTTTAAAAATTTTTTATTATTTATTTATTTCTAGCCCCTTCCCACCTGTTGTCTGCTCTGTGTCCATTCACTGTGTGTTCTTCTGTGTTTGACTGCATTATCTGGTGGCACTGGAAAACTGTTTCTCTTTTTTCTTGTGTCATCTTGCTCATCAGCTCTCTGCGTGTGCAGTGCCACTCCTGGGCGGGCTGCACTTTTTTTACATGGGGCGGCTCTCCTTACGGGGCGCACTCCTTGCGCATGGGGCTCCCCTACACGGGGGACACCCTTGCGTGGCAGGGCACTCCTTGTGCACATCAGCACTGCGCATCGGCCAACTCATCACATGGGTCAGGGGACCCTGGGGGTCGAACCCTGGACCCTCCATATGGCAGGTGGATGCTTTATCCGTTGAGCCATGTCCTCTTCGCTAGAATTGCTTTTTCATCTTGGGGTCAGAACAATTTCAAGTTGAGATTTTCCACATTTCTGGGCTTGTGGACTGAGATGGTAGACGATGAGATGCCGGCATTCCTTCTCCCACCAGACCTCACAATGCCTTTGGTTTGCACAAATCTTTTTGATACCATGTTCAGAAATTATGTTTGGAAAAATAAAACATCAGGTTGCTCACCTAATTTCTAATCGGCTTACTGTTTTTCAGCAGATAACTTTGCTTTTTAGATGTGAATTCCATGTACATGAAAGTATAAAGCAATCCTTTAGAAAATGCACATGGTTCAGTTAAATGCATTTGATCATAAAAACTTCTAGCTCTTCAATCAGCACTGAACTAGAGATAAGTATATTCTCAGTGGATGTCACTAAAAACCCTCATATGAAACTCCCCTTAGCTATTCAAGGTTAGACCGAGGTACAATAAAGCTCTTGTTCAGCAGTTTTATTTTAATCTGAATACGCAAAGACTTTCAGGAACTGTCCTTTATGAGCCTCCATGCCACATAATGTTGACAAACAGCATTTTATTGAAGCATAAAAGCCTTTCTAGTCAAACAAGGCAGGCATAGTTATCTATTTTCTCTCTTAATATAAACATGAATCTTGTGCTCCTAGTTCTGGTATTTTGAAACTTTAGAGTGGGGTGTTTTATTTGTGCTTTCTTTAATATGAACCTAGTTTGATCCTGCACATCTTACAGGATTGCATTAACCAACCTTCTCTCGCTCCCCACCAGTATTATTTATTTTACTTTATTTTATGTTTTAATCAGAGTCATCTCCTGGTTATGGACAAAATTTTTTTTTTCCACTTGGCCTGGAAACCTGGGGAACACTGGTAGAAGCTGGCTGCTCTGTAGGTCTAAGGACCCTGAGACTGCCGTGCTGGAAAGATCACGCTCAGGTTGACTGCCAGCTGAGCTCCTGGCCAATGGTCAGTGCAAGCTGCCAACCTTGGCTGAGCCATCTTTGATGTCCAGTTTGGTTGAACCTTTATACAACTGTAGCTCCAGCAGCTACGACTGCAATTGCATGAAAGCCCCAGTGAGAACTGCCTGGTTTGCATTTTGGCCAAAATAACTTTGGATGGCCATCATCCAGGAAGAGAGGAGGTTGGTGAAGGGGCTGGGCAGACTGGTGCTAATGTTAGGAATATTTACCTCTTATAAACCCATAATAATCTCAGACATAAGCCTTAAGTTTCTAACCTTCAAGGCAAAATCAGCGGGACTCTCTTCCCACTTCCACGTACCCTCTATCGAGGTGCCCATCGCCAAGTTGCAACTTTGGCTCTTCTTTGAGGTCCTGCTCTATCTGCTTTGTTACATGCATAGGAGAGTGGGACTTAGCCCTTCCAACCCCATGCAACTTCGGGTGCATCCTATTGTTCTTTCTGTATTTCTCTTCCACTTGCCTCTCACTTCCTCAGTTTGAATCCACCCCACTTCTCTTTACCACTCAGTGATATTCATTTTTGCCCCAATTTCTTCTCCAAACTTACTTCTCTTTTCTCTAAACACCTATTGATGCCTGCAGTTTTAAGTTGTATCATAATTGTTTAATGACCTTTATATTTAGAAGAAATTTATAGAATGGTATTTGTGGGGAAACGGACTTTGGCCCAGTGGTTAGGGCGTCCGTCTACCACATGGGAGGTCCGCGGTTCGAGCCCCGGGCCTCCTTGACCCGTGTGGAGCTGGCCCATGCGCAGTGCTGATGCGCGCAAGGAGTGCCCTGCCACGCAGAGGTGTCCCCGCGTAGGGGAGCCCCAAGCGCAAGGAGTGCACCCATAAGGAGAGCCGCCCAGCACGAAGGAGGGAGCAGCCTGCCGAGGAATGGCGCTGCCCGCACTTCCTGTGCCGCTGACGACAACAGAAGGGGACAAAGAAACAAGACGCAGCAAAAAGACACAGAAAACAGACAACCGGGGGAGGGGAATTAAAGAAATAAAAATAAATCTTTAAAAAAAAAAAAGGTATTTGTGGAGAAAATCTGGTGAAAGGAAAAGAACTTACAAGTCTGAAGAAGGAACTGTTAAGAGGATTTTACATACATGAAATAGAACAGCAGTTTCCCTTGTATACTAAACATAATACGATGGGTCCAGCTAAACGATGGGTAGGGCATGAGGGGTGATCCACCTCTTCCAATAAAGGTGTCTTCTTCAGCAATCTGTAGTCTAATGGAAGTCTTTAGATGGCTGGAACTGTCTTGCCTGCAGTTGTAGATACTCTCTTCAGATATCTTATTTCTGCTCAGCTGTGAAATCTCAATTTTAAGTCATTCTGTCTAAAGTTGAGCCTTTCCCTTTATTTTCTCTCTCCTCATTGATTTTTAAATACTGTAATTGAAAACTTTCTGCAATTCTCTAATTACTCTTTTATAATTACTGTTGGCTTGGTTAGTTACAGGCTCTCTTCCACTAAGGTGTAAGCGTCTGCTGTCCTCCTTTCACAGGCTCCAAGCATATGTCCAGGCATATGTAGTAGTTGCTCAGTAAAAAACTGTAACTGAATGCTGGTAATGTGTGTCAAGATCACCATAATGCCGCTCTCAGAGCTGCAGTAAAGTGACACGCTATCGCTGCAGAAGTTGAGGCGATCAAGTGGGAGCTGGACCACCAGAATTTGTTCATTGGTCATATTCAGATCAACATAAACAAAGCTGGCCATGGGCAAGTTTATCAATGAGACAAAGCATGGTTGTGGTGATTTCCCTGTTATATTTCCTCTTTCTCATTTCTAAGTCCACCAGGAATATTTAAATGTTAATAAGGACAACTCTTCAAGACTGAAAAAAAGCCTTGAAGATCCCAAGGATTAACTGAAGTTGTATAATGCACTTAAGATGCCATGAAAGGCAGAGAGTGGCAAGGAGTCGAGGTGAGGTGTGTTTATCTATCTATCTATCTATCTGTCTATCTATCTATCTATCTATCTATCTATCATCTGTCTATCATCTATTATCTACCTACCTACCTACCTAAGTTGCAGATTTCATCAACTTTTTTTGTAGAATTTTACATTTTTTAATTTTAATTTTTACAGACTCCTAATATTACGTAAATGTTACATAAAAAGTACAGGGGGTTCCCATACACCCCTCCCCCCCACACACACTTTCCCCCATTAACAGCATCCCTCATTGGTGTACATTTGTTACAACTGACGAACACATATTGAAGCACTGCTACTAACCATAGTCTACAGTTTACTTTATAGTTCACACTTCAGCCCACACAATTTTATAGGTTTTGACAAAATGGATAATGGCCTGTATCCGTCATTTCAACGTCATGCGGGACAATTCCAGTGTCCCCCAAATGCCCCCATGTTCCACCTATTCTTCCCTCTCCCTCCTCTCAGAACCTCTGGTGGCCACTGCTTTTCTACCCATGTTACAAGTTCTTCTATTACTAGAATAATAATAAGTTCTACTTTAGTTCCTAGTCCCTTTTGCCGCTTATGTTTGTTCATTCCTCAGCCTTGAGGATTTGGGGATGGTGATGCTCACTGTTTCTGATTGAGAGGGGCTTAGCGCCCATGGGGCAGATGGATGAAGCTGTCTTGCTTACAGTTTTACTCTGTTGTTTTGGGATGGGCATTGTGGATGAGGAACTTTCAGGTGGTGCCTTTTCCTAGCATCCCCCAAACCATACCACACTGGAGGCTAACTTCTCTGCTACTTTAAACTATCATCTCGAACAACTGCTTCTGGTTTCACAGGGAGGGAGGCTGATGAGTGGCCTAGGTTGAGTATGGCTGACACCATTTTTTTTTGGACACCTAGAAACATCTCCATTTTATAGGCAGTGGAATCAGTGCCATTTCAGTGCCTCCAGGTTGAACTATAGAGAAGAGAGAACAAGAGAACAGAAGGACCTACGGATGAGCCAGTCAGTTCAGGGTTGAATCTCCTTCTGCCACCTTATCGAATCAGTGATCTCCTTCAACCATTGTAAGGCTCACGTTTTTGTTGTTGTTCATTGTCTGCTCATTGTCTGTTTTTTCTTTAGGAGGCACTGGGAACCAAACCTGGGACCTCCCATTTGGGAGCTGGGAACACAACTGCTTGAGCCACATCTGTTCCCTGCTCATAGTTTGCTCATTGTCTTGCTCATGGTCTGCTCATTGTTTTTGCTCGGTGTGTCTACTCATTATTTTTGCTCCGTATATCTACTTGTTGACTGCTCATTGTTTGTTTTCTTTAGGAGGCACCAGAAGTTGAACCTGGGATGTCCCAGGTGGGAGGCAAGTGCTCAACTGCTTGAGCCACATCTGCTTCCTGGGCTCACTTTTTTTCACCTATAAATTGGAGAAGGCTATCATGAAGTTTCAGATAAATTACATATGTGAAATGCTACCACATAGTAGGAAGTTGACATATGCCAATTTCCTGATGGATAATCCAGGGAATCCTGAAATTATGAGTCTGTGATTTTAATGAAGCAAATATAAGCATTTGCCTAAATTTTTACCTAAAGCTTGTTATTTTTCCCAAATGACTATACTGCAAATAGCATGATATACAAAAATAGATGAAATCTTGTTTCATTTTATTAATTTTTAACTTCTTTTTGAGTATAGTTTATATACAGTGAAAGTTTATACCTTGATGAATTTTTGAAATGGATATATCCATATTCCCACTACCCACATCAGGATATAGAACATTTTCAGCACTGCAGAAGGTTCCCTTATATCTCCTCCCAGTTGACACTCCCTTCTAAAAGTAACCACTCATCTAACCCGTAGCCCCATAAAATAATTTTATCTGATTTTGAACTTCATATAAATGGAATTTATTTGGAGCTAATATTGTTTTGATCAATATTATTCTCATGAAATTCATCCATGTTTTTCTATGTGAACAAAAACATCATTTTAAAGAGAAGTTCCTGGATTTGATAAGGAAAATATCTCCACATCTCCCCCCAAAAAACTATTTATTCACTTTTCTCCCTTACCATATTCTACATGTATTCATAGTTTTTCATGTATTTTCTGGACAATCTTATCTGCTTGTTATATCTGTGATCCAGCCCTCTTCATTAATGCCATTTGGAAGGCCTGGTCGTCACGTCTAATTACATACTCTAAGTCTGAATACTGTTTATAGTGCTATCTGATAAATAGGGATGCTTTAGATTTTAGCAGTCAAGCATAAAAGAGCACAGTGAACTGAAATTTCACAAGTCCACTGGCAAAAGCTCTCTGGTATCCCAAGGGTAAAAGTGATTTATTTATTTCTGCATTGCTGGTTTCATCACTCAATTTGATTTCTTCAGGGAAGCAGAGTGTTGAATGTGCCTCAGGATCAGGTTTTGGAGTATTTTTGCTTTAATTACTACAGAAAAAGAGGAGGAAGTGAGAAACCCTAAAAGACAAGGGCATATATTTAACCGTCCCATAATATAGCTAACATGACTCTTATGTTTTGAAAGGTCTGACATATCTAACTCTACTTCATTCTGTGTGTCCTGGGTTAACAGGGCCTGATGTCATTATACCTTCAAGTTATGTGATTAATTGTTCTTGTTCTATTTTCTTGCTAAGCAAGTATTTTCTGATTATAGATTGGCATCTCATGAGTTTTATCTTGACAGATATATACCTCATTACAAATTAATGAATTGGTATGAAGATCATGTATAACAGTCTTCATGAGCCTTGCTAAGGTGAGTTGTATCCTTGCTCAGATCAACTTTGCTGCACTGGAATTTCTTTTTTTTTTTTTAAAGATTTATTTATTTATTTCTCTCCCCTCCCTCCCCCACCCTGGTTGTCTGTTTTCTGTGTCTATTTGCTGCATCTTCTTTGTCCGCTTCTGTTGTCAGTGGCACAGGAATCTGTGGTTTTTTTTGTTGTGTCATCTTGCTGCGTCAACTCTCCGTGTGTGGTGCCATTCTTAGGCAGGCTGCACTTTCTTTCATGCTGGGTAGCTCTCCTTATGGGGTTCACTCCTTGCGCGCGGGGCTCCCCTATGTGGGGACACCCCTGTGTAGCACGGCACTCCTTGCATGCATCAGCACTGCACATGGGCCAGCTCCACACGGGTCAAGGAGGCCCGGGGTTTGAACCGTGGACCTCCCATGTAGTAGACGGATGCCCTAACCACTGGGCCAAGTCCGCTTCCCTGCATTGGAATTTCTGAGTTCCTTAGGCAGGTGCACAGTTAACATTCCCCAGGTAATATCCTATTTAGGATGCTGTGCTGCACTGCTCAGATCCTGTCATCAGGACTGAAGGGTTTATTCACCCAGATGTTTTTTTCAGTTTTTTTTTTTCAGCTGTCAGCGTTCTGATGGTAAGAGTCACCCTACCAAAGAGTCTTGCCCCTTTCCATGTTAGCCTTTATTTGATGACTTGTCAGTGCAGTGAAATAAGGCCCTGGTTCTCTTACCTGATCTGGGGACAAATCTGAAGGATCATCCTGTTCTAGACATTCCCATGGGGTTAGCTTAGGCCTTCATTCAAGACTGCATCATAGCCCAACTTCTCCTTCTGCCTAGTTCTGCTTCTTCTCTCTTCTTTCCACAGCTGTTGATTCCAAGAGCACTCCCTAATAAATGTCTTGCATGCCAATCTCCATATCAGGGTCTATTTTCAAAGAAAATCAACCTTCAGGGGAAGCGGACTTGGCCCAGTAGATAGGGTGTCCACCTACCATATGGGAGGTCTGCGGTTCAAACCCCAGACCTCCTTGACCTGTGTGGAGCTGACCCACGCACAGTGCTGATGCACTCAAGGAGTGCCATGCCATGCAGGGGTGTTCCCCGTGTAGGGGAGCCCCACGCACAAGGAGTGTGCCCCATAAGGAGAGTTGCCCAGCACGAAAGAAAGTGCAGCCTGCCCAGGAATGGTGCCACACACACAGAGAGTTGATGCAGCAAGATGACTCAACAAAAAGAAACACAGATTCCCGTGCCACTGACAACAACAGAAGTGGACAAAAAAAAGAACATGGAGCAAATGGACACAGAGGACAGACAACTGGGGGTGGGGGGGGTGGGGGGAAGGAAGAGAAATAAATAAAATAAATCTTTAAAAAAATCAACCTTCAGCAAATTCCCTTTGACTGATATCGTATTGGCACTTAACCCAATTGGACTCCCTTGTACACAACACACTGCTTTTCTCTTGCAGCTTTCAGAACTCTCTCCTTGTCCTTTGCATTCGACAGTATGATCAATATGTGGCAGGTGTATTTTTCTTCAAGTTTATTCTGTTTGGTGTTCTCTGGGCTTCTTAGATATGCATATTCACTTCCTTTGCTAACCTGAGGTATTTTTCTGTTGTTATTTCTTTAAATAATACTTCTTCCTCTTTCTCTCTTCTCTTTCTGGGATTCCCAAAATGCATATAATGGTACGTTTGAGGGTGTCCCAGAGGTCTCAGATATTTTTGCTTTTTGTGATTCTTCTTTCTTTCTGCTCCTCAGCCTGATTCATTTCAGTTGTCTTGTCTTTGAGTTCACTGATTCTTTCTTCTGCCAGCCCCAATTTGCTGTTGAAACCCTCCTGGGAATTTTTCATTTTAATTATCATGGCATCCAACTCCAGTAGTTTTGTTTAGTACCTTTTCAAAATTTCTATCTCTTCACTGAGATTATCATAGTGTTCATTCATTCTATTCCTGACATCCTTTACTTCTTTCTCTGTATTTTTTTCCATCTCTTTGAGCATATTGAAAATCATTTTTTTAAAGTCTTTGTTCAGTATGTTCACAGTCTGGTATTTTTTCTGGGTTTTTATCCTCCTCCTTTGGATGGGTCATCATTTCCTATTTATTTGCCTTGTAATTTTTTTGTTGTACACTGTACATTTTAATATTGTATAATGTTAACTCTGGGATTTATTTTCTGAGATGCCTGTTTCTTGAATTTTTCTTTTTTTATTATCTTCTTTAAAAAAAAGATAGATACCACAAAATTTCTTGAATTTTTAACCACCTGGTTATATGACAGAGACTGTCTTGAATGTCAACCCTCTTATCAGTAATGCCAATTCAAGGAAAATGGAAAGTTCAGAGTCCTTCCTGTCTTCTCTGGGCCTGTGTGTTATCCTGGGCTGGTGCTTACTAGTCTTAGGAATTTTCCTGTTTAGAAGAGTTCGGGTGAGCCCTCTCCTTCCCAGTAGACAGAACTTCTCCCTCTTCCATGTGTTCCACAGCCAAACTTAAGGCAGGTAAGCTTTTGCCCCCAGGCCATCTACTCAGTTATTTCTTATACTGCTTGGGTGTATCAAGCTGCTTTTGCCTGGAGGGCAAATTCTGGAAGAGGGGGCATACTGGAAAGGAGTTTCCCAAGTCTGTCTTTCCCAGCTGGAACAAGTTCAGGGACCCATAAAAGGAGCATCAGCTGCTTCCAAACTGTCCTTGAGAGGGGATGAGGGAGATGCCAGGAGGGTACCAGGAGCTTCTTCCACAGCTCTCCAAAGACACACTTTCTTGACCTGCCCAGGAAAATGCAGCTCATCAACAGTCCTCTGCAGTTCTGAGAAAGTATACTATCTTTAAGTCTTCTCCCTGCCTTTGTGCGGGGCAGTTTGGAACAATGGCTGCCCTCAGGGCTGGACCTCAGTAATCTGAAGTTGCTGAACAAAATCTGTGATCAGTAATTGGCCTGTGCCCACCCAGATTTTGGGGAAGTGTATTTGTATGTCCCTTTTTGGCACCAGGAAGATATGCCAGGGGCTGGACCCCACTGCTGCCTGTTGAGAGATTGAGAGGTAGATTCCAATAACCACTGCATGGAGAGAGCAATTTACTAGCATTTATTATAATTTACCAGCCTCTTCCTCCTGCTCTTCCCTGGTTGCTGTTCTACTGGGCTCCAGAGTTTCTAAATATTTGATTCACACGGTTCCTGCTTGTTTAATATTCATATTCATATTCATATTCATATTAATAAATTGATAATGTTCAATGTAGGGACTGATTCCTGGAGCTTCCTATTCAACCATTGTCCCACATGTCCTCCTTTGGCCCCAATATTTTCCCTTGGTCATTATCTTCAATTAAATTATTTTCTAGTCCATTCTATCTTTTCCCTCCTTCTAGAATTCCAGTTATAAAGGGATAGATATTTGGTTTATAGTCCTGAAATTTACATTAATAAATACATTCCTTTACTATAAAATTATTAAAATTGTTGAAATTTGAGTCTTACGTAATTAAATTTTAATTTTCTTTTCAAGACTTCATGTTCTTAAGTTTCGTAAACTGAGTGACTATAATATTATTTTTATGCATATCTTTAATTCTTTTAAAGGGATTTGCTATCTTCCTCACAAACAGTATTTTCCTTTTGGACATTTTCCATATGCTATAAGATTTTGAGTTCTCTTGGGAATCTTCACCTGTGGGCAGATATATTACCAAAAACCATTACTGGGAGATTAAACAGGTGTGACCTGAAACCAGTAGTGGATTTAGATAACAGTTTTGTTGTGTAAATCATTCTTGTAACCAGGTGGGAGCTCAGCCAGAGGAAATTCTACTATCTTTTTGTTTAGGGAGTTGGAATATTTGATATTTCATCTCCTCTTCATAAAACAAAATATCTTATTTAAATGTAATTTTACCATTTCTAGTAGAGATTAAATATATCAGCAACATGCTCTGACTGCAGTGTCCTTAGATTTATGGTAGTATCATTGCACAAAGTGACCACAGAGAGAATCAGAATTTTTAAAACTGTAAGGCATTCTGTGTGAAACTGTTTAGACAAATATGGACTTAACTTAGTTATTGTTTTGTTTTGTTTTTCTTTTTAAGGAAATTCCATTCTTTGATCTTCTTTAGGGTTTCTGTGTTAGAGTTTAACAGCTTATCCCAGCTGGCTATGTTTTATATAAAAACGGAATCTATTGTGCCCCAAAGAAGATAAATGTCAACTTTGGATGATGTGAGGAAAGATTTATAAGTTTAAGGTTTAACCATGTTTTATTTTTAAATACGCAGTACCTTGAGAAAAATTTGGGTTGTTACAACATCAGTAAGAAGTACAAATTTTATACTGGTAATATTAATAATTTGGCACGTCAGAGTAATTAATATGTTTTAGTTTCCTGGGCTGCTCAAGCAAATACCATGAAATGGGTCAGCTTAAACAATGGGCATTTATTAGCCAGCAGTTTTGAGGCTAAGAGAAAGTTCAAATCAAGGTATCATCTAGGCAATGCTTTCTTCCCAAAGACTGGCATTCTGGGGCTGGGTGCCAGTGATCCTCGCTCTCGGGCTCCTTCGTCACATGGCAATGCACACGGTAGCCTCTTCTGGTTTCTCCCTTCTCTTTCAGGTTCCAATGACCTTCAACCTCTTGTTTCCTATGACTTTCTAAATTGAAGAAAGCTCATCAGAACAATGGGTTCACACTCACAGGAATGGAGTAGATTTAATAACATGTTTGGAGAACATACAGTTCCCAATCACCAAAAAAACACTGCAAGGTTTGCCCTATAATTTGGAACGCTCCTTCCCCTCCATAATCAACAAGAGCACTGCTTTCTTTTTTATCACAGCCTATTCTAGGACCAAGGCAGGGGTTAGCCATATTGGGAAGGGAGGGAGGAGAAACTGAGCTAAGAATTCCACCCTATGGCATGAGGGTTATGATAGTGAAGGAATTAGACAAGGAAGGAAAGAAGCAAATAGTTGGGCCTGCATTTCATATCTATTTGTTTCTGTGTTTGTTTGTTTTTTTTTTTAACATTTAGAGTATGGGATTGGAATGGGATAGCTCTGGTCAGCTAAGAAATAGGCAAGGCCATATTATTTAGTAATTTGGGGGCAAGTTTTTCATCAACCACTTTTTATTTAGTGTTTCTTAACTATTACATGCTATGGATCACTTTAGTTATCCTTGCATATTAGAATGGTAAATATATTTTAAAATATGGGGTATAACTCTGCCGAAAATCCATTCTGAGAATGCTTTGACTCATTTTATCTTAACCATGATTTTGGATCTTTGGCAACTTCTTTCAACCCTTGTAATGCTGAGTATTTGAGAGCTGACTGTGTTTCTTTTGCTCTGTTCTCCCTAAATCCCAGAGAACAGCTAACCAAACACCATGTTCTGACACATAAAGAGTGAGCATAGTGCCTGCCATCAAGGGGATAGAAATCCAATTGTCTAGAGAGACAAATGGTGAAAGAATGATTCCATGCATTACATATAAGCACTGTACTTCAGGATGATTTCTCTTTTTTAACTTGACCCTAAGTACCTCCAAGGCAAGGATATGGTCTTTTCCTTCAGCATCCTACATACTCTAAGACAGGTTTCTCACCCCAATACTTTTGACATTTCAGGCTAGATAATTCTTTGTTGGGGGAGGGTGCTGTCCTATGTAGGGTGTTTAGCAGCCCCCCTGCTTCTACCCTCTAAATACCAGTAGACCCAATCAAAAGCGTCTCCAGGGGGGAGCTGTAGCTCAGTGGTTGAGCACCTGCTTTTCATGTACAAGGTCCCGGGTTCAATCCCCAGTACCTCCGTTAAAAAAAAATGTCTCCAGACATTGCCAAATGGCTCCTGGGGGCAAAATTGCCCTCAGTTGAGAACCACTGCAAGAGCTCGGCCTACATCAGATAAACAGCACTTTGAGGTACATCCATATATTAAGGCATAGAAAATATTTGAACATTCAAAAAACAGGCAATGGAATGTTGTTTTTGAAAAAGAGTATATAACATACTTTTGAAATTTCTGAAGTCAGGGCATATCCCTTTCAAGAAACCATTTTATTAGGCTCCCATGAAATACATGATATACCGGTAAAAGAGAACTGGGTAAAAGGATCTTTCACCTGCCAGTACTCACAGGTATCTCTTTCAGCTTGGCAAACACTTTCGCAACTCCTCCAAAAGCTCTGGACCATGCAGTCAGAAGGTTTAACCTCCAGTTCACTCCAACTCTGTCCTAGTAGGGCCAGAAATTTTTGCCAGATGAACACAGCCAGGCTGGTAACATTCCCAAAGCTCTTTCAAGTTCTAATGAAATTGTACAAGCCTGTAAGAGCACAACACGTTGCATGTGGCTATCACAAGAGAAGGACTTCATAATATAGCATTAAAAGCATGGAATAGACAGTGACAGTTTATAGACATCATCAGCATAAAGGGGTACAAACAACGGATGGGCAAGCCTATTATACTCCAGTTAGTATTTAAAGAGACTTGAATTCCATGATCATTACCTCAGTGTGCCAATATAGTTTAAATAAAATTGCTCATATATAACCAGGAGCAGAAGTTTATCTTTGCAAACTCCAGCTTTCCATTTTTGGCCGCTTTTCCCTGCTCTATGGACTTGGCATCCCAGGGTTTTAAGCAATCCTCCATCACTAGTGAGTCAAAAGGTCTTTTCAGAGCTCTGTTTAACCCTATGATTTACATCAAAAAAGCCATGCCTGATAAGTGGTATAAAGTATTATCTGCCATGGAAACCAGAGGATGGAGAAAGAAAAGTAGATTCTCTTAGGTATGAAGCTTGCAAGCATGAACATAGAATAAAGTGTCCAGAAGAACATAGGGAAGTTTTAAAATGTGTGCAGAATGGAGGAAGGCAGACAGATAAAATCTAACCAGTATATCATGGACATTTTAGCTCTGCCTATAAATACATTTGTAGTAAGTGGGGCCTGAAAGCAGCTCTGCAGTTAGGATGTGCCTGGACATTAAAGAAGGGAAAAGTCAACTTAAAAGCCCTCCGGGAGAGAGCTTGCATATTGGATAGAGGCAGTCTTCAGCAAACAAGGTCAAAATATGTTACTAAAGTTTGCAGCACCCAGTGGCTTAGGTACTCCTTTCTTCGCCATTGCCTTGGCAGTAGGTGTACACACTAATAGTGGCTAACATGTATTGAGCCCTTACTGTGTGCCAGAAAATTATTTAAGCCTTGTAACAATATTCTGATGCAGGTGATTGTATTGTGTTTATTTTACAGCCTAGGAAATTGAGGCTTAGGGAGGTTAAGTAACTTGCCCAAGGTCACAGGGCCAGGATTTGCACCTATCCCTGACAGACTCCGATGCTTAAGCATGTATCCACCCTAAACCCTAGCGCTTTGTCAGAAGGGAATTAGCTGCTTCCAGGGCCAAATGAGGAGCCAAACCAGTTGGGCCTTCCTGTGTGGATTTGTTTTCCCCTCCCCCTCTGCTGTCCACCTAAGCCCTCAAATGAATTTCTCATGAAATTTATTTTAAGGGTTTGAAAGCCATTGAATTTGATGAACCCTAAAGTCACAGTAGCTGTCTTTTTGAAGGTAGAGGGTTATAGGAGTTGTACTGGGGTATAAATCAGACAGAACCTGTAAATCTAGCATGTCTGAGGTAGTTTTTAACACTCAATAATTGATAAAGAGGGAGCAGCTGGGAAGCGGATGTGGCTCAAGTGATTGGGCTCCCGTCTACCATATGGGAAGTCCAGAGTTTGATTCCTGGGGCCTCCTGATGAAGGCAAGCTGGCCTGTGTGGCGTACTGGCCCAAGTGGAGAGTTGGTCCATGCGGAGTGCTGGCCCACGTGGAGTGCTGGCCCATGTGGAGAGCTGGAGCAGCAAGTGACACAACAAAAAGACACAGAGGAGAATAATAAGAGACATAGCAGACCACGGAGCTGAGGTGGTGCAAGAGATTGATCACCTCTCTCCTACTCCAGAAGGTCCTAGAACCCGTTCCCAGTGCTACCTAAAGAGAAGACAAGCAGACACAGAAAAACACACAGTGAATGGACACAGAAAGCAGATAGTGAGCGTAAAAACAACGGGGGTGGGGGTGGGGATAAATAAATAAACAAAATTTTTTTAAAAGAGGGAGTGGATGTGGCTCAAGCAATTGAGCTCTTGCCCCCCACATGGGAGGTCATGGGTTCAGTTTCCAGTGCCTCCTGTAAACAAACAAACAAAAAATGAACAACAAGCAATGCAAACAAAAAAGTCAATTCAGGGAAGCCAATGTGGTTCAGTGGTTGAGTGCTGGTTTCCCACACATGAGGTCCTGGGTTCAATCCCCGGTCCCAGGTACGGAAAAAAAAATTGAGAGCATTCTTAGCAATTTTCAGTAAAATATGGCTGAACCAGTTCAGTCAAATAGGATCCTGACTGTGGTAGAAGCAACCTTAGACCCCTAATCAGAAGGGGTGGAGAATTCCAGACATTGCCCCTTCTTTCACTGTACTGGTGGCCTCTAGCAGCCAATTTATTTTGCTTTCCTGGGGGCATTCATAACAGATGAGGTGACTGGATGAGAATATGACCTCTAAAAACCTCTCCAAGAAATCCCTGATCCTGTGAAGTCCCAAGAAGGGTGAAAAGTCCCGAAGAGGGCAACTGTGTTATGGCAAATACATGGTCATGGTTCAGAGTAAATGAAAGGTGTCTGTAACGTGTTGCTTTTGCAAGTAAGGAAACACACTTGGTTCCTTCCCCCCTCCATTGCATTTCCTCTTGCGAATGGACCTGGATGGATCTAAAGATTACGAGTTTTCAAAACTGACTATGTGCCCTGACAATATATCATGAATTAATTTGGCTTTCCAAATTCTTCTTCTGTGGTTTTATTCCATGTTGGAGGTAGTGTTGTAGCTTAGTGGTTAGAATATGACATCTGTAGCCATAATGAACCAAATTCTGATTCCTAATTCTCCACTTACTATGACCTTGGAGGCAGTCCCTGTATATCAATTGCTAAATCTTTAAGATCAGGAAGTTAACAATTGCTACCTGCAGATGTTAATTAAATGTGATATTGCACATTGTACTAGTTAGGATTTTTCAGTTGAAAATGTCAAAAGCTGAGCTCAAACTGGCTTATGCTGAAAAAGGGGAGGGGGGATTTTTTTGGGTCTTATAAATTTTGCCAGGGACAGTCTCACTTCCAGAGATGACAGATCCAAGTGTTCCAAGGAATTCACCAGAAACTTTATCATCCATCTTTAGCTCTGCTTTTCTCTGCACTGACTTGTTCCCGGGGCAGGTCTCAGGAAGTGGTAAAGATGATCACCAGAAGTTCCAGTATTGGTCAACCCAGTGGAAAAAGGGAACTGCTCTGCCAGGTGTCCTAGCTAACCTTCATGTGGATCTGTTGTTGTCCTGCCTTGGATGCCACTTCCATTCCTGAACCAGTCACTGGGTTGGGAGGAAGAGGCTTGACAAGTGGCCAGGTGTGCCAGGAGACTCTTAGAAAATTTGTCTTATAGTTACTCCAAGAGGACCCTTGGATTTATGCTATGTGACAATTCTTGGGCAGAAATTTAAAGGACCTTTTTTGGAAAACCCTTTTGAGCTACTTTAGAGTTTTGATTATTTACGTCACTATTTTATGAGAGAATCATTTTATCTTAATTAGAGCTGGGGAAAAAAAAAGATCACTCTGAATCTTCGCCACAGATGCTTAAAATACCAGGTGTGAATCATCTGCCTCTCCAAGGAGCCTGGAGTAGTGTCGAGGATTGAGTCATGGGCCCCACGAAGGCATGTTCAGGTCCCAACCCGTAGTCCTGTGGGTGTGAACCCATTTGTAAATAGGACCTTTGAAGATGTTTTTACTTAAGGTGTGCTCAGACTCAATGTTGGTGGACCTCAATCCAGTATGGCTGAAGCAAAGGAAATTGGACACAGAAAGAGAAGCCATGGGGAGCAGCCAGAAGCTATAAGTCAACTGTACCCGGAAGAGAAAGGAGATGCCTCCATGTGCATTGCCATGTGATGGAAAAGTCAAGGAACCCCAAACATTGCTGGCCAACCAGAAGATACCAATTCTCAGAGGAAGCAAGCCTTCTAGCCTCTGAAACTGTGAGCCAAAAATTTCCCTTTGTTAAGCCAACTCATTGTATGGGTTTTGTTTCAGCTGTTTCACCCATTAGGAAACTAATGCAAGTGGTATATGCGCTATTCAAAGTATTGAGGATGCAGGAAAGGTGATTTCCCCAAAGGAATAACAAGGTGTGGCTACCAGAAGTGGGAAATGGATACTGGCAGGGAAAAGCAACCTATACTTGAGTTCCCTCAAGTAGTTTATAGTTTAGTGGGGGAGGGTGAATTACACAGAAAAGTAGATAGGTAATTCTGCTGTTTGGGGAAAAGAAGTTGCTATGGTGATGACAGGCAGGGTAACATCATTGGTTTTGAAGAGGGAAGTAACTTCCTAGAGGAGGCCACATCAAAAATGAGATCCAGAGGAACAGTAGGAGTTAGTCAGGTAAAAGGGGGTGCTTCTTTAAATCTATGTCCACAGGCTGCCCTGAGTCTAGAGTTTGTCATCTTCTAAAAGTTTAGCAAAGATTAGACTTCTTCAGCCCAGCTTAGGTTGTAGACCCCTGTTGAACTCAGAAGAGACAAAGTGGGCAGCTGGCTGAAGCATTCTGTTGGAATTTCAAGAGCCTATTTTCTGATAAGTTAAGAGAATATCTTAGGTTTGAGTATTCATTTTGAAGCTCCGTGCAAAAAACATTCTAAAGAAAAAGACCACCATCAAAACTTAACATTTAAAACAAGGCATTTTGGATGTTAAGCAAAGTGAGATGTAAATAAATAAGCAAAATAAGGGTTATTTCAAAAGAAGGAAGAAAACATGAGACTTCCTGGAAGAGCTGGTTTAACCAAGGCTCTTATCCATCTGGAGGGGACCCAGTTTGGGCGATTATGCAACTAGGTGCTAGCTCAAATAGCAGGCAGTTGGAGCAGAGGGATTTCAGGCAGAGTTGGCATGGGGACATGGTAGAAAACTTCAGAGCCTAAGCCAGAGGAGGTGGGGAGTAGTCTTAAATGTCAGACTTCATTCATGCATCTATGGACCTTGGAAAATATAAGGATGAACATTAGATTGGTCAAGAGGTGTCAAGCCATTGCGCTACAACATTCCATGCTTCAGAAAAATCTGTGTTTCAAAAATGTTCCTACAAATTAAACAATCTAACCCCAAGTAAGTTAGAAAATCAGATTTTCTAGAAGGAAGCTTCTAGTTTAGAGATTGAGGAAGGAGTTGAAAACCAAGACCTCAGAAAAGAAAAAGTTACCAGGGCAGTTCTGGAATAAGTAATTTTCAAAGTGATTCCTGGACCAGCAACTTCAGTGTCAATAGAGAACATGTTAGAATTGCAAATTCTCAGTTCCCACACCAAATGTACTGAATAAAAAACTCTGGAGGTGGTACCCAACAATCTGTTTTATAACACCCTCCAGGTGATTCTGATCCATGTTCAAATTTGAGAACTGCTATCTGGAATCTTAGAACCAGCACATCCTCAGGTACCTCTCTAGTGCTCAGCTCTAAAATCACTTCTGTCCCTGGGTGTCTCCATCCATGAAACAAATCTTAGAAAATGGAATGTGATTGACTACCTGTGGTCATGTGCCCATCCCTGTCTCTGATGTTGGAACTTGGTGATATGATTGAGAGCTCCTCCCCCCACCATCAGAACCACATGGAGTGAAGAAAGGAAGTTCTCTGAGGGAAAATGAGGGGAGGATTTAAAACAAGAAAAAGAATTTGGATCAATTGGCTGACATGGCAGTTTGTTTGTTTGTTTTTGAGGGGATCAGGGTACCAAAGTAGGACATGAAAATTAGTCATTTGTCAAAGAGATTCTTTGGCCACTGAAAAAGATGGATTATAAAACCAAGAGCACTGTAGACAACAGGGATTTAATGTTTCTTTTTTCTTACTGTGAATATCCTGTATGTTGAAAATGCTTAATTCAATATCATTGATGATGTCAGTGAGTCAAGTTTTCCAAGTATTTTTCCAAATTGAAAAAAGAAAGTGGCAGAAGGAGCCACAGCCCAGAGACTGAGCTTTTGAAATGTGTTCCTCATCCAGGGATGTTCTTGTACTCAGAAGTATCATAGAAACTCAGAGTGTTATAACTGGGAAGAAAACTAGAAATCTCCTAGTTTCTAGTTTTCTTACCAGTGGAAGAAATCACAATTTCGTTTTAGAGATGCGGAAGTTGAGACCCAGGGAGTTTGAGAGACCTGCTCAAAGTCACAGAATCAGTTCTAACTTTGATGGAATGGCATAATTATGTGGTTAGAAGTGAATTTAATATTTGCTATCCTATACGTGGCTATGTAAGAGACAGTTGGTCATCCATTGGTAATATCTCTCAATAGACCTTTCTGGCTTTGGACAATCTCATTCTGTCTGGGCCCTTTTCTCTTCCTTCAGTCTCATTCATTTATCCATCCATCCATCCATCCATCCATCCATCCATCCATCCATCCATCCATCCATTTAATATTCAGTTAATGCTTCCTCAAAAGAGTTAATCATACAAAGATGAACAAGAAATAGACCTTGCTCTTTGACTCAGATCCAGACTTCCTGAATTCTAATTTAGTGACACCTCTTCTTGCATATCAAAGCAACTGATAGATTACTGGCTGGGGATGGGTATTCTGAGAACATGGGCCAAAGCTTGACTTTGCCCTAACCTACTATTAGTCCCTTGGTCTATGTTCATGTTTTATTGTGCCAGTGTACTAAGATTAGAGTTTTCTATGTTTTGAGTTACTGGAAGGAAAATATCTGTGAGGATAGAACATAAAATTTAAAATAAAACTCCCTAGGAAAATTCTAGTCTTGTCCTAGAACGAAAGGCTCCATGACAGAAAGGATTATGGCAGGAATGGAAGTGGTCTACTCTAGAAATATGGCTTAATGCCATAATCATTGACCTGTCTAGCATTATATCTAGAAATCGCAAGCCTGAATGCCTCTACAGATTTTGAGAGATGGGGAACATTTATAAGGTTTGGAGTTCTGGGCAGAGGCAAGAACATTGCCTTTGATTATGGTGAAGAGGTTCAATGCAGTTCTGGTCTAGAATCTTACATCTTCAGCTCTTTCACTTACACTCATAAGTTCTTCATCTTGATCTTATCCACCAAACATACCATCTATGGAAGTGGCTCCTACTCTATGGAGAAGGAAGGGACAGCCTCATTGGCCTTTTGTTCATTCCTTGAAAGTACTGACTAGTTCATAGTTTCCATCTCAGGGACTCTGCATGTGCTGTTTCCTCTACCTGGCAGATAATTTTCTTTATTTTTATTTTTTTTGATCAAAATTAAAATCTTTTTATTGAAAGACACCATTAAGAAAATGAAAAGGCAAGCCACCAGACTGGGAGAAAATACTTGCTATACATATATCTGACAAAGAATGTGGATCCAGAATACATGAAAAACTCTTGCAATTCAGTAAGTTGGTGAACAACCCACGGTTTGTTTTTAAGGGAAAGAATTAATTTTTTAAAATTTCATTATTTTTTAAACTATTTTGTACATTTAATAATTGAAAATATAAATGATTAAAAACTAAAAAGAAAACAGTTGAATAAAAACATACAATTCTCAATTAAATGTACTGGATATGTATAAATTTTAAAAAAATCGTACGGTATGTTGCACAATATATTTGGTTTGTAGTAATGCAATCATACTGTATTTGTCCTTCTGTGTCTGGCTTGCTTCACTCAACATAATGTCCTCCAGGTTCATCCACATTGCCAAATGTTTTATGACTTCATTTCTTCTTACAGCTGCATAATATTCCATCGTGCGAATAGACCACAGTTTGTTTAGCAATTCTTCTGTTGATGGACACCTGGGTTGTTTCCAATTTTGGACAATTGTGAATAATGTCGCTATGAACATCCATGTGCAGATGTCTGTTCATTTCACTGCTCTCAGTTCTGCAATACCCAGTAGTGGTATTGCAAGATCACATGGCAAGTCTATATTCAACTTCTTTAGGAACTGTCAGTCAGTCAGTCCTGCACAGTGGCTGTACCATTCTGCATTCCCACCAACAGTGAATAAGTGTTCCTATCTCTCCACATCCTCTCCAACACTTGTAGTTCTCTGTCATTTTAATAGTGGTAGTTCCAATAGGTGTGAAATGATATCTCATTGTAATTTTGATTTGCATTTCCTAATCATTAGTGATGTTGAGCATTTCTTCACGTGTTTTTTTTTTTCCCCATTTGTATTTCTTCTTGAACAAATGTCTATTCAAGTCTTTTGACCTTTTTTAAATTGGGTCGTGTCTTTTTATTTTTGAGTTGTAACATCTCTTTATGTATCCTGGATATTAAACCCTTATCTAACATGTGATTTCCAAATATTTTCTCCCATTGAGTGGGGCTGCCTTTTTTGCCCTTTTGACAAAGACCTTTGAAGTGTAAAAGTGTTTAATTTTGAGGAGGTCCCATTTATCTATTTTTTCTTTTGTTGCATGTACTTTAGGTGTAAGTTTCAAGAAACCACCACCTACTACAAGGTCTTGAAGATGTTTCCCTACATTTTCTTTTAGTAGTTTTATAGTCCTGGCTTTTATATTTAGGTATTTGATCCATTTCGAGTTGATTCTTGTATAGGCAGTGAGACAGGGGTCTTTATTCATACTTTCGGTTATAGATATCCAGTTGTCCCAGCACCATTTGTTGAAAAGACTGTTTTGTTCCATTAACATTGACTTGGTAGGTTTGTCAAAAACCAGTTGACTGTATAGGTGAAAGTTTTTTTCTGGGTTCTCAATTCTCTTCCACTGTTTAATGTGTCTATCTTTAGGACAGTATCATGCTATTTTGACTACTATAGCTTTGTAATATGTTTCAAGGTCAGGCAGTGAAATTCCTCCTACACTGTTCTTCTTTTTTAGAATGCTTTTGGTTATTTGGGTGCACTTTCCCTTCCAAATGAATTTGGTAATTGCCTTTTCTAATGCTGTAAAGTAAGCTGTTGGATTTTGATTGGTATTGCATTGAATCTATAAATCAGTTGGGGTAAGACTGATATCCTCACGGTATTTATTCTCCCAATCCATTAACACAGAATGTCTTTCCAATTGTTTAGGCCTTTTAAAATTTCTTTTAGAATTGTTTTGTAGTTTTCTGCATATAGGTCTTGTACTTCTATGGTTAAATTAATTCCTAGGTATTTGAGTCTTCATTCCTATTGAAAATGGAAACTCCCCCTGATTTCCTCCTCAGATTGTTCAGTACTAGTGTACAAAAACATTACTGATTTTTGTGTGTTGATCTTGTATCCTGTCACTTTGCTGAACTCATTTATTAGCTCAAGTAGCTTTGTCATGGATACTTCAGGATTTTCTAAGTACAAGATCATGTCATCCACACAGTGAGAGTTTTACTTCCTCTTTTCCTATTTGGATGACTATAAAATTTTTTTCTTGTCTAATTGCCCTAGCTAGAACTTCTAGTACAATATTGAATAACAATGGTGACAGTTATTCAATAACTGTTTCTTGTTCCTGATCTTCAATCTTCCCCATTGAGTATGATGTTGGCTGTGAGTTTTTCATATATGCCTTTTATCAGATTGAAGAATTTTCCTTCTATTCTTATCTTTTGAAGTGCTTTTATCAAAAAAGGACGCTGGATTTTGTCAAATTCATTTTCTGCATTGATTGAGATGATCATGTGTTTTTTTCCCCTTCAATTTGTTAATGTGATATATTATGTTGATTGATTTTCTTATGTTGAACCAGCCTTGCATACCAGGAATAAATCCCCCTTGGTCATGATGGATAAGTCTTTTGATATGCTGTTGGATTAAATTTACAAGTATTTTGTTGAGAATTTTTGCATCTATGTTTGTTAGAGATTGGTCTGTAATTATCTTTTCTTGTAGTATCTTTTCTGGCTTTGGTATTAGGGTAATTCTGGCTTCATAAAATGTGTTGAGTAATTTTCCCTCCCCTTCAATATTTTGGAAGAGTTTAAACAGGATTGGTGTTAATTCTCTTTGAAATGCTTTATAGAATTCACCTGTGAAGTCATTTGGTCCTGGACTTTTCTCTGGTGGAAGATTTTTGATGACAGAATCAATCTCTTTAAATGTGATTGGTTTGTTCAGTTCTTGTATTTCTTGTAGTGTCAGTATAGGTTAGTTGTGCATTTCTAGGAATTTGACTGTTTCATTTAGGTTGTATAGTTTATTGGCATACAGTTTCTCATAATATTCTCTTATGGTTCTCTTTATTTCTGTGGGGTCAGTTGTAACTCCCCCCCTTTCATTTCTGATTGTATTTATTTGCATCTTCTCTCTTTTTTCATTTGTTAGTCTACCTAGGGGTTTGTCAATTTTATCAGTCTTCTCATAGAACCAACTTTTGGTTTTGTTGGTTTTCTCTATTGTTTTTTATTTTGTTCTAAATTTCATTTATTTCTGCTCTAATCTTTATTATTTTTTTCCTTCTGCTTGATTTGGGATTGGTTTGCTGTTCTTTTTCCAATTTCTCTAGTTTTTCAGTTAAATCCTTGAGTTTAGTTCTTCCTTCTTTCTTTAATATAGGCATTTAGGGCTATAAATTTCCCTCTCAAGACTGCTATCACTATACTTCTTAAGTTTTGATACGTTGTGTTCTTTGTTTTCATTTGTCTCAATATATTTACTGATATAACTTGCAATTTTTTCTTTTACTCACTGATTATTTAGGAGTGTGTTGTTCAGCCTCCACACATTTGCAAATTTACTTTTTTCCTGCCTATTATTCATTTCCAGTTTCATTCCATTATGATCTGAGAAGGTGGTTTTTATAATTTCAGTCTTTTTATATTTTTTGAGAGCTGCATTATACCCTAAAATGTGGTTTATCCTGGAGAAAGATCCATGGACACTTGAAAAGAATGTATAACCTGCTGAATTTGGATGCAGTATTCTGTATATGTCTGTTAGGTTTAACTTGTTTATCATATTGTTCAAGTTCTCTGTTTCCTTGTTGATCTTCTGTCTAGTTTTTCTATCTAATGATGTGAGTGGGGTGTTGAAGTCTCCAATGATAATTGTAGAGATGTCTGTTTCTCCCATCAGTTTTCCCAGAGTTTATCTCATGTATTTTGGGGCACCCTGATTAAAGCATAGATATTTATGACTGTTATAGCTTCCTGGTGGATTGTTCCTTTTATTAATATATAATGGCCTTCTGTATATCTTATAACTTTTTTGCATTTAAAGTCTATTTTGTCCAATATTAGTATAGCTACCCCTGCTCTTTTTCTGGTTACTGTTCATATGGAGTATCTTTTTCCAACATTTCACTTTCAACCTTTTGTATCCCTTGGTCTAAGGTGAATTTCTTGTAAGCAATATGGATGGCTCTTTTTTTTTTTTTTTTGTCCATTCTGTCAGCCTGTATCTTTTTTGGGGGGGAGTTTAATCCATTCACATTCAATGATATTACTGTAAATACACTAATTACTTCCACCATTTTATTCTTTGGTTTTCATATGTCATATCATATTTTGTCGGTCTTTTTACTCTTTTGGTTATCCTTTCTGCTATTCTTTCTTCTATACTCTCCTCCAAGCCTGTCTCTCCTGTCATTTTCTTTCAGGTTCTAAGGCTTCCTTTAATATTTTCTGCAAAGGTGGATTCTTTTTTGCAAACATAGTTTCTGTTTGTTTGTGAATATTTTATACTCAGCTTCATAGTTGAAGGAAAATTTTGCTGGATAAAGAATTCTTGGCTAGCAGTTTTTCTTTTTCAGTATCCTAATTGTATCATACCACTGTCTTCTCGCCTCCATGGTTTCTGAAGAGAAAGCTGTGCTAAGTCTTACTGGATGTCCTTTGTGTGTGATGGTTTGCTTCTCCCTTGCTTCTCTGAGAATTTTCTCTTTATCTTTGGCATTTGACATTCTGAAGAGTATGTGTCTTGGAGTAGGTCTATTTGGGTTTATTCTGATTGGGGTACAGTGTGCTTCTTGGACATGTAAGTTCATTTCTTTCATGAGAGTTGGGAAATTTTCAGCTATTATTTCCTCAAATACTCTTCCTGCCCCTTTTCCCTTCTCTCCTCCTTTTGGAACTCCTATGACACATATGTTTTTGCATTTCATGTTGTCATTTAACTCTCTGTCCCCTGCTCAATTTTTTCCATTCTTTTCTCTATCTGTTCTTTTCTCTCTTTAATTTTGGCTGTTCTGTCTTTGATATCACTTATTCTTTCTTCTATTATTTCACATCTGCTGTTGCATGCTCTAATGTGTTTTTGATCTCACCTATTGTGTCTTTCATTCCCATAAGCTCTGTTACTTTCTATTCAGAATTTCAAATTCTCTTTTGTGCTTGCTTAATGTCTTCTTGATGTCATTTATCTCTTTAACCCTATTATCTTTCAACTCATTTATTTGATTTTGGAAATCTGTGTACATCTCGCTGATTAGTTCTCACAAATTCTGCATCTCTTCTGGGGCTTTGATATATTCCTTTTCTTGGGGCATAGCTTCAATTTTCTTAATCTGGCTTGTAATTTTTTGCTAATGTCTAGGCATCTGCTTAGGATGGAATTTACTCAGATGCTCAATTTCTTTCTCTTCTGTAGGGATTTAGTGGCAAGAGGCTGTGTGTTACCACTGCTCTTTGATTCTTGGCTTGACCTGGATGATTAGGATTGTCTGTATTGGTTACTCAAAAGTGGGCAGTAACTGGTTTTAGACTAGCTTCCTAAGGCCTTGGGGAGGGAGGCTATAGAGGCCAGAAAAAGCCTCTCCTATTTATTGTTAATTTTTTCACATGCACTTCCTTGGTCTGCCAGCAGATGGTACTCTTTGACAGTGCTCAGTTCAATGCCTGGTCAGAATGTATTTATTGCAATACAGATCAGATCAATATGCTAGAGCTTCCTGTCTGGAAACTAGGAGCTTTGTAATTAAAACTTTTTCAGTGGCAGTTCTCCAGCCTTCTCTGGCAGCCCCCTCACTTTTCCTGGCTAGGAAATATTTTCAGTTCCCTGAGTCCTCAAAAATCAGTCCTGGTTAGTAGAAAAGGAGATTGGGAGGGTCCTATATCTTTAGCTCTTTGCCAGCTACCAAGGCAAACAATGGTGCCCCCCACCCCCACCCCCGGCCTGGACACAGCAGACCAAATTTGTGAGTTAAAAGCCGAGTCAGCCTTAGGCTGTGTCCCTCTCTCTCCCCTTTCCTGGGGCATCCTCAACAATCAATCCCAGCTAGAAGAGAGGGAGATTGCAAGGGTTGGATTTTTCCAGTCCTGTGCAGGCTCCCAGGGCAAACTACCATATGGCTCTGCCTGGCCTAGAAGGCCAGCCTTTGCTGGTGTCCTAAACCCTAAAAGATCTTTTTCTAGGCTGTTTCAGCCTGTCCTTTAGCTATTTTTCTGGAGAAGAGAGCCCCGTGTCTTTCTCCAGGTATTTTTCCTAAGTCTGCACATGGCCAGCTCATTCTTAGCTCAAAGGTCACCTACTCCAACAGTCTTCTTTGACCAGTGTCCTTAAAGTAGACCTAAAGACACCTGTGTAGTTTGGAAAAATGGAAACAAGTTTTTCATCCTTGGCTGTGCGCACATCTTTTGCAAAATGTGACTTACCAGCTACTACCATCAAGAGGTAGAATCTGTTTTTCCACCACTTGAATCTGGGTTGATCTTGGAGATTTAATCTGTCCAATAAGATAAAACCAAAGTGACATGAGAATAAGCCTGGCCCTCTGGAGGAAGACAGACCATGTAAGAGAGAGCCCAGTTGCCTCAGTCAAGGTCGCTGACCCCACACATTTAAGAGACACGAGCCAAGATCAGCAGTCATCGATCCAACATGCAGCTCACCACTGACATGTGACTGAGCCTGGCTGAGTCCAGAAGAACTACTTAACTGATCTGTAGCAATAACAAATGCTTTTGTCTTAAGTCACTGAATTTCAGGCTAATTTGTTACATAGTAATAACTGACTGATACAGTCATTATCATAGTGCCCTGTTTTATTTTCTTTAAAATTCTTATCACTGTCTGCAGTTACCTTGTATTTTCTCTTTTATTTGTTAAGACTCTACCCACTGTTATGAAAGCTCTATTTTGACACTCAGTATCCCAACACCTAAACTAGTATATGGTAGTTGCTCAATAAATATTTGCTAACTGGGTAGATAAAAGGGAAGTAACATTCAATTACTTCCTATCTGTGGAGCTTCATCTCTTTCTTCTTTTTTTAATCTTCCCAAGAGTCTTGTGAAGTGAAGTAGGTATTATTACTCCTAGTTTTCAAATGAAAAGCAAAAAAGTTAAGCAACATGCACAAAGTTCAATGGGTATAAAAAGCCAGCATTTACTATATGAACATGTGATGTCAGTGGACTGACCAAACTTTTTATTGGCATAGAAAAAAATGTATTGAAGGGAGTGGATATCACTCGAGTGGTTGAGCACCTGCTTCCCATATACGAGGTCCTGGGTTCAATCTCTGAGAGCTCCTGAAAAAATGCATTAAGGGCACTAAATCATGTTTTTGGTTATTTCTTTTGGAATTAAATGATGAGAGCTAAAAGGAAACCATAAATGCAAATTATTTAAATAAGGCAATGACTTAGTGAGTTCATTAACAAGTATATATTGTGACAGGTTCTTAACTGTTTCCATTCACAGAGCAGTGCAAGTCATGGATGGACCCTAGGGCTGCTGTGTCTTCCTGTGGGACCCCCACTTTTAGGAGACAGTATTACAGGGTGAGGCTTTGAGTTCCCGTGTCCTGGCTAAGACAGGAACCCCGGGCTTTCTCTGTTTCAGGCTAACTAGAGCTCCTCTTCTTAGAGACAGGAATCAGAGGGTCAGCATTCCCAAATGAGACAAGCTTTAAGGGTAGAAACAGCAAGAAAAGTCATTCTCAATGACAAATTTGTTATAGCCCCATTGAGAATTGGGATTGTGAGTCGCATATTTTGAGAACTGAAATGTAAATGCAGATTAGGAAGAGTTTACTCACATTGGCATATAAATTATGCACTAGGGGGAAAGCCTTTGGAAATGTAGTTGCTAACAACAAGAATCCCAAGTGAGGAACTGAGTACCAGCTATGGGCCAGGGACAGTACTGGACACTTTATTTTTGGGATCTCTTTTAATCTTCACGAGCTCCCTGGCAGGTAGGCAGATGTAACTATATATTTTGCACTGCAGTAAATGGAGTCCCAGAAAGGTTGTTGCGCTCAAAGTTACCTAACCTTGCCAAGGTCACGTGGCTAATTCCTCCCTCCTTGTCTCAAACGGATGCTGCAGAATTTTCAACTCACTTGTATACAGTTCTTAGTGATTGCCCATGTCTTTTTTTTCTTTTTTAAATTTCTCTCCCTTTGCCTCCTTTGTCTGCTCTCTGTGTGTTCTTCTGTGTCTACTTGTGACCAGGAAACTGTGTCCCTTTTTTTGTTGGGTCAGCTTGCTGCGTCAGCTCTCCGTGTGTGCAGCGCCACTCCTGGGCAGGCTGCCCTTCTTTCACAAGGGGCGGCTCTCCTTGTGGGGCACACTCCTTGTGCGTGGGGCACCCCTACGCAGGTGACACCCCACGTGGCAGGGCACTCCTTGTGCGTGGCAGGACTGTGTGTGTGGGCCAGCTCACCACATGGGTCAGAAGGCCCTGGGTATCGAACCCTGGACCCTCCATTTGGTAGGTGGACACTCCATCAGTTGAGCCACAACTGCTTCCCTGCCCATGCTCTTTTGACATCATTGTTCATTTTAGTATGGTTTTTTGAAGGAAACACCATCTGCAGCCCTAAAGGTAATTTCACCTTTATGATGGTACTTACCAGTTGAATAATAGAATCTATACTAATTTTGAATTAGAATTTATGTCCAAGCAGTACGTACTATGAAATATCATGCTGATGGAAGAAAGAGTCATCAGAAAATAGCAACTTCAGAGGTGTTGGTTAGTAAAAATGTCCTCTTGAGCAAAAGTAATGCCTTCATTAGGTTACATATGATTTTCATATCCAAAGAAATCTGACTTTACATAATTTTCATTTTAAGTCAGGTTTTCCTATTTAAAAACACAGCGAGTCCTTTCTTAGTTTGCCTAGGAGGAAATAGAAAACAAAGACAAAGAGCAAATCAACTAAACTTTCTATTTTACCATTTACCATATAGTTATTTTAACTAAACATTTAGTTTGAAGAATGGGCAGCATTGAAACCATTCTCAATTTTCCTCTAACTGCTTTGCCAAATGAGGAGAATTAAACTTGACTTGCTTCTATTTACCCTCCAGCCCTGGCAATTCACTGGATTATTTGCCATTTGTGGCTTTGATGGCATAATCTCCAGCCCCAGGGGGCCTTGGTCTAGAGGAGAGAGTGAGGGTTGAAGTCAGTTTAATGTAAGATTTGTCTCTCTCTTATTCAATAAATCCTTAGCAAAGGGCTTTTCTCTGAGTAATTCGCTATTCTTCTGGCTTCCCCTCTCTTGGAGTTCACAAACTCTTTTCCACTGTGCACACACATAGACCAGAGAACCATTTTCTCTAAAAACAAATACGTGAAAAATGGCTGTATCCGCAAGTCCCAGTTTAAAGAATGCCCCTTTCACGTCAATTGGAACGGCTAACAGTACACTGACGGCAAGCGTGCTTTCCTTCTGAAAAGAGAGGGCAAACTAAACATTTTAAACTGAAGAAACAGGTGAAGACGGGGAGAAATGTGCTCTGTTTTCCTGTGAAATCGGGTCAAATGCCACATTATTGCAATGATGGTTTGTTTGCAGGGGAAACAAATACAGACAAGTTTGCCACACATGCCTCAGTGAGACTGAAAACATCGGTGACGGGGAGCCAGACAAACAGAGCAATTGGGGCTCTGGAAACATCACTGTTCCCAAACAGACTCGGTGCAATTACAGGCTCAGAGGACACCCACGGAGATCTCAGGCTGGCACCAAAGAAGGCGAGGCTGCTAATGGCTGAGCAAGCAACAATAGGGAATGGAACTCCCGGCTGGGCTAAGCGTGCCCTTCTCAGCTGGCACCACATGACATTGCTAGAAGAAAACGGTATGGAGCCTGGCAAGGGGAGAGTCCCAGATAAAAGCTGTGTTTTCGCAAAGGCTGGGGAAGTCATCGCTTTTATTTCTTACAGAAAAGATTGTACTTGCAATGTTACGAAGGGGGTGTATTAGGTCAAAATGACCTCCTGCTAACCAATGCAGAAATGAACACTGTCTTCATGCATACATGAAGATGTTCTTTATTTTTTATTTTTATTTTTAAAGTTTTATTTTATTTATTTTATTTTTATTTTTTATTTATTTCTCTCCTTCCCCCCCCCCCCCCCGCCCAACTCCCCTGTTGTCTGCTCTCTGTGT
>NW_026688526.1:0-40776 GCF_030445035.2 Dasypus novemcinctus
GAGGGGGCTTAGATCCCACAGGGCTGTCAGGATGCGGCTCTCCCGCCGGCAGGTGTCGGCACTTTTGCTTCCCTCCGCGGTGAGGACCACCTTCTCCTGCCTCTCAGCTGACCTGGGCCGGTCCAACGAACCTGAGCGCAGGTGTTGCACCTGGGCTGAGGCTCAGGTCCCAGCTGGCACGGGGCCTGTCCAGAGACAGGCAGAAGCCTGTCTCCTGAGCATGCACGCGCCCAGTGCCAGGCTCAGCCGCAGCCAAAGTGACAGAAGAAGAGGCGTGTGTAGAGAGGCCCCCCTGCAACCGACTCCCCGCTCCCCGTGCAAGAGCACGGATTCCCAAGTAGGGCCCACTGGCAGGGCACTGAGGCCCGGAGCCACCTGCCATCAGCAGCGTAGTCCTGGGTGTCCCCGCAGCCCTCAGGAGCACCGGGGCCTGGGGCTTGATCGACTAGGCAGCTGCGCCTCGGCCAGAAGGGCTATCTGCTTTGGTTTGGAAATCTTGACAGTATCCCTGCGGCATTGTCCGCTATGGTAGCTTGGCACGGCAATCCATAGGAAAATCACCTGGTGGCGTGGCGTGCTCTGGCAGAGCGCAATGTGCTTAAGATGATGGGTTCTCACTTTTTTTCGCCCTCCCCAAAAACGGACGGTTACGACTGGAGGCAAGGCCCAAACAACCCACACGTCCGCTTTGGACGGTCACGATGGCCGCTTAGAATGTACCCGGTCCATGGAACGCCTGGACCTGTAAGCCCACTTGACCGCAGTGCCTGCCTCAAGTGAGCAGAAATGATTTCCACGCAAGTGTCTCAGCACCCAATAGGTAAGCAGTTTCGTTTTGCGTCCCCCGGCCCCAGAGCCGAGAGAAATGCTCGTTCGTTCGTTCGTTCGTTCGTTCGTTCGTTCGTAGGGTCCCAAACAGGAGGGCGAGAGGAGAAAGGGCAGGCTCATTGCTCGGAGTCGTCGGGGTGCTCTGGGGCCCCTCTCGTCCCAGAAAAGAAACGCAGAGAAAGAGAGGTCATTGACAAGGGTGAGGGAAGCCTCTGGGCCTGTCCTCTCCGGGAGACAGGTGTCTGGAGGCCTGGCCGGGAGCCCAGGCCGAAGCCCGCAGGCCACCGGTGGGAAAGGCCGGGGTTGCCCTGACAAAAGGTGGAGGTGACGGCGATGGGAGACAGCATGTCTGTGACCATTGCCGTGGGAGAGACCTGCAGGGCAACGCCGGCCGGCCCTAGCTAGGCCCCCGCTGGAGGAGGCCTCGGGGACTTTGGTTGGCGAGGAAACCCCCTCTTCGGAGGGGCCCGGCAGGCTGGCCCGGCCCAGACCCTCGGCCTGGGCCAGCTGAGCTATGGCCTGGAGAGGGGGCTCTCCCAGCAGCCCCAGATCTGCCCCAGGGCTCCCTTCCCCCACAGCCCCTTCTGCAAGGGGCCCTGCCCCTCCCCCCGCCTTAGAACTCAGCCCTCTGGCCTCCAGCAAGCGTGAGGAAGGAACTATTCCTATCCAACAGTGGCCCCTAGCGGTGGAAGTTTTGGCTCAGACTTTGGGCAACGGAGCCGCTCTCTGGTTCCTGGAGCTTCTTCAGTCTCTTGGCTTTTCCCCAGACAGACAGGAGGGAACAACTGTCCAGGACACCAGAGCAGAGCTTCTCTCCTAGCCCAGTCCCCACCCAGCAGGCTCCACCCACGTCGGCGACCCCTTCCGTCGCGTCCCCGTGGCCTCCTGGTGGCATTCGGTGTAAACATTTTGGAACCCCGCTTCCCCCAGCGCTGGAGGTTCTCCTGGCAGTGGACGCGCTCCCCGAAAGGGCATTGGGTGGGTTTCGGCAGGATGCCTGTTGGCCGCATCTGTCCCGCCACTGGCACTGGCACTGGCACTGGGGACAACTCCCGAGGGCAGAAAACGCCCCCCGCCCCCATCCATCACAACTGTCTTCCCACTCCCGGGCTCGGGCAGCTCCCGCCAGTGGCCAGCGTCTCCGGAGCAACCGGGCGGGGCGGGGGGGCGGGGCGAGTGTGCCGGGGGCGCGGCGAGGGGCGCCTGCGCGCCAGGGCGGCGGTGGGCGTGGCCGGCCCAGCGGGCTGCGGCGCCTGCGCTGTGGTCCCGGCACGGCGGGCGTCGGAGAGCGGTCTACCGGCGGCGCGGGAGGCCTAGCGCTTGCCCACCCCCACCCCCACCCCGGGCGCCGGCCGGGCGCCCCGACAGGAGGGGGTGGGGCGGAGGCAGCCGATGGAGCGAGAGGGGGCTTAGATCCCACAGGGCTGTCAGGATGCGGCTCTCCCGCCGGCAGGTGTCGGCACTTTTGCTTTCCTCCGCGGTGAGGACCACCTTCTCCTGCCTCTCAGCTGACCTGGGCCGGTCCAACGAACCTGAGCGCAGGTGTTGCACCTGGGCTGAGGCTCAGGTCCCAGCTGGCACGGGGCCTGTCCAGAGACAGGCAGAAGCCTGTCTCCTGAGCATGCACGCGCCCAGTGCCAGGCTCAGCCGCAGCCAAAGTGACAGAAGAAGAGGCGTGTGTAGAGAGGCCCCCCTGCAACCGACTCCCCGCTCCCCGTGCAAGAGCACGGATTCCCAAGTAGGGCCCACTGGCAGGGCACTGAGGCCCGGAGCCACCTGCCATCAGCAGCGTAGTCCTGGGTGTCCCCGCAGCCCTCAGGAGCACCGGGGCCTGGGGCTTGATCGACTAGGCAGCTGCGCCTCGGCCAGAAGGGCTATCTGCTTTGGTTTGGAAATCTTGACAGTATCCCTGCGGCATTGTCCGCTATGGTAGCTTGGCACGGCAATCCATAGGAAAATCACCTGGTGGCGTGGCGTGCTCTGGCAGAGCGCAATGTGCTTAAGATGATGGGTTCTCACTTTTTTTCGCCCTCCCCAAAAACGGACGGTTACGACTGGAGGCAAGGCCCAAACAACCCACACGTCCGCTTTGGACGGTCACGATGGCCGCTTAGAATGTACCCGGTCCATGGAACGCCTGGACCTGTAAGCCCACTTGACCGCAGTGCCTGCCTCAAGTGAGCAGAAATGATTTCCACGCAAGTGTCTCAGCACCCAATAGGTAAGCAGTTTCGTTTTGCGTCCCCCGGCCCCAGAGCCGAGAGAAATGCTCGTTCGTTCGTTCGTTCGTTCGTTCGTTCGTTCGTAGGGTCCCAAACAGGAGGGCGAGAGGAGAAAGGGCAGGCTCATTGCTCGGAGTCGTCGGGGTGCTCTGGGGCCCCTCTCGTCCCAGAAAAGAAACGCAGAGAAAGAGAGGTCATTGACAAGGGTGAGGGAAGCCTCTGGGCCTGTCCTCTCCGGGAGACAGGTGTCTGGAGGCCTGGCCGGGAGCCCAGGCCGAAGCCCGCAGGCCACCGGTGGGAAAGGCCGGGGTTGCCCTGACAAAAGGTGGAGGTGACGGCGATGGGAGACAGCATGTCTGTGACCATTGCCGTGGGAGAGACCTGCAGGGCAACGCCGGCCGGCCCTAGCTAGGCCCCCGCTGGAGGAGGCCTCGGGGACTTTGGTTGGCGAGGAAACCCCCTCTTCGGAGGGGCCCGGCAGGCTGGCCCGGCCCAGACCCTCGGCCTGGGCCAGCTGAGCTATGGCCTGGAGAGGGGGCTCTCCCAGCAGCCCCAGATCTGCCCCAGGGCTCCCTTCCCCCACAGCCCCTTCTGCAAGGGGCCCTGCCCCTCCCCCCGCCTTAGAACTCAGCCCTCTGGCCTCCAGCAAGCGTGAGGAAGGAACTATTCCTATCCAACAGTGGCCCCTAGCGGTGGAAGTTTTGGCTCAGACTTTGGGCAACGGAGCCGCTCTCTGGTTCCTGGAGCTTCTTCAGTCTCTTGGCTTTTCCCCAGACAGACAGGAGGGAACAACTGTCCAGGACACCAGAGCAGAGCTTCTCTCCTAGCCCAGTCCCCACCCAGCAGGCTCCACCCACGTCGGCGACCCCTTCCGTCGCGTCCCCGTGGCCTCCTGGTGGCATTCGGTGTAAACATTTTGGAACCCCGCTTCCCCCAGCGCTGGAGGTTCTCCTGGCAGTGGACGCGCTCCCCGAAAGGGCATTGGGTGGGTTTCGGCAGGATGCCTGTTGGCCGCATCTGTCCCGCCACTGGCACTGGCACTGGCACTGGGGACAACTCCCGAGGGCAGAAAACGCCCCCCGCCCCCATCCATCACAACTGTCTTCCCACTCCCGGGCTCGGGCAGCTCCCGCCAGTGGCCAGCGTCTCCGGAGCAACCGGGCGGGGCGGGGGCGGGGCGAGTGTGCCGGGGGCGCGGCGAGGGGCGCCTGCGCGCCAGGGCGGCGGTGGGCGTGGCCGGCCCAGCGGGCTGCGGCGCCTGCGCTGTGGTCCCGGCACGGCGGGCGTCGGAGAGCGGTCTACCGGCGGCGCGGGAGGCCTAGCGCTTGCCCACCCCCACCCCCACCCCGGGCGCCGGCCGGGCGCCCCGACAGGAGGGGGTGGGGCGGAGGCAGCCGATGGAGCGAGAGGGGGCTTAGATCCCACAGGGCTGTCAGGATGCGGCTCTCCCGCCGGCAGGTGTCGGCACTTTTGCTTCCCTCCGCGGTGAGGACCACCTTCTCCTGCCTCTCAGCTGACCTGGGCCGGTCCAACGAACCTGAGCGCAGGTGTTGCACCTGGGCTGAGGCTCAGGTCCCAGCTGGCACGGGGCCTGTCCAGAGACAGGCAGAAGCCTGTCTCCTGAGCATGCACGCGCCCAGTGCCAGGCTCAGCCGCAGCCAAAGTGACAGAAGAAGAGGCGTGTGTAGAGAGGCCCCCCTGCAACCGACTCCCCGCTCCCCGTGCAAGAGCACGGATTCCCAAGTAGGGCCCACTGGCAGGGCACTGAGGCCTGGAGCCACCTGCCATCAGCAGCGTAGTCCTGGGTGTCCCCGCAGCCCTCAGGAGCACCGGGGCCTGGGGCTTGATCGACTAGGCAGCTGCGCCTCGGCCAGAAGGGCTATCTGCTTTGGTTTGGAAATCTTGACAGTATCCCTGCGGCATTGTCCGCTATGGTAGCTTGGCACGGCAATCCATAGGAAAATCACCTGGTGGCGTGGCGTGCTCTGGCAGAGCGCAATGTGCTTAAGATGATGGGTTCTCACTTTTTTTCGCCCTCCCCAAAAACGGACGGTTACGACTGGAGGCAAGGCCCAAACAACCCACACGTCCGCTTTGGACGGTCACGATGGCCGCTTAGAATGTACCCGGTCCATGGAACGCCTGGACCTGTAAGCCCACTTGACCGCAGTGCCTGCCTCAAGTGAGCAGAAATGATTTCCACGCAAGTGTCTCAGCACCCAATAGGTAAGCAGTTTCGTTTTGCGTCCCCCGGCCCCAGAGCCGAGAGAAATGCTCGTTCGTTCGTTCGTTCGTTCGTTCGTTCGTTCGTTCGTTCGTTCGTTCGTAGGGTCCCAAACAGGAGGGCGAGAGGAGAAAGGGCAGGCTCATTGCTCGGAGTCGTCGGGGTGCTCTGGGGCCCCTCTCGTCCCAGAAAAGAAACGCAGAGAAAGAGAGGTCATTGACAAGGGTGAGGGAAGCCTCTGGGCCTGTCCTCTCCGGGAGACAGGTGTCTGGAGGCCTGGCCGGGAGCCCAGGCTGAAGCCCGCAGGCCACCGGTGGGAAAGGCCGGGGTTGCCCTGACAAAAGGTGGAGGTGACGGCGATGGGAGACAGCATGTCTGTGACCATTGCCGTGGGAGAGACCTGCAGGGCAACGCCGGCCGGCCCTAGCTAGGCCCCCGCTGGAGGAGGCCTCGGGGACTTTGGTTGGCGAGGAAACCCCCTCTTCGGAGGGGCCCGGCAGGCTGGCCCGGCCCAGACCCTCGGCCTGGGCCAGCTGAGCTATGGCCTGGAGAGGGGGCTCTCCCAGCAGCCCCAGATCTGCCCCAGGGCTCCCTTCCCCCACAGCCCCTTCTGCAAGGGGCCCTGCCCCTCCCCCCGCCTTAGAACTCAGCCCTCTGGCCTCCAGCAAGCGTGAGGAAGGAACTATTCCTATCCAACAGTGGCCCCTAGCGGTGGAAGTTTTGGCTCAGACTTTGGGCAACGGAGCCGCTCTCTGGTTCCTGGAGCTTCTTCAGTCTCTTGGCTTTTCCCCAGACAGACAGGAGGGAACAACTGTCCAGGACACCAGAGCAGAGCTTCTCTCCTAGCCCAGTCCCCACCCAGCAGGCTCCACCCACGTCGGCGACCCCTTCCGTCGCGTCCCCGTGGCCTCCTGGTGGCATTCGGTGTAAACATTTTGGAACCCCGCTTCCCCCAGCGCTGGAGGTTCTCCTGGCAGTGGACGCGCCCCCCGAAAGGGCATTGGGTGGGTTTCGGCAGGATGCCTGTTGGCCGCATCTGTCCCGCCACTGGCACTGGCACTGGCACTGGGGACAACTCCCGAGGGCAGAAAACGCCCCCCGCCCCCATCCATCACAACTGTCTTCCCACTCCCGGGCTCGGGCAGCTCCCGCCAGTGGCCAGCGTCTCCGGAGCAACCGGGCGGGGCGGGGGCGGGGCGAGTGTGCCGGGGGCGCGGCGAGGGGCGCCTGCGCGCCAGGGCGGCGGTGGGCGTGGCCGGCCCAGCGGGCTGCGGCGCCTGCGCTGTGGTCCCGGCACGGCGGGCGTCGGAGAGCGGTCTACCGGCGGCGCGGGAGGCCTAGCGCTTGCCCACCCCCACCCCCACCCCGGGCGCCGGCCGGGCGCCCCGACAGGAGGGGGTGGGGCGGAGGCAGCCGATGGAGCGAGAGGGGGCTTAGATCCCACAGGGCTGTCAGGATGCGGCTCTCCCGCCGGCAGGTGTCGGCACTTTTGCTTCCCTCCGCGGTGAGGACCACCTTCTCCTGCCTCTCAGCTGACCTGGGCCGGTCCAACGAACCTGAGCGCAGGTGTTGCACCTGGGCTGAGGCTCAGGTCCCAGCTGGCATGGGGCCTGTCCAGAGACAGGCAGAAGCCTGTCTCCTGAGCATGCACGCGCCCAGTGCCAGGCTCAGCCGCAGCCAAAGTGACAGAAGAAGAGGCGTGTGTAGAGAGGCCCCCCTGCAACCGACTCCCCGCTCCCCGTGCAAGAGCACGGATTCCCAAGTAGGGCCCACTGGCAGGGCACTGAGGCCCGGAGCCACCTGCCATCAGCAGCGTAGTCCTGGGTGTCCCCGCAGCCCTCAGGAGCACCGGGGCCTGGGGCTTGATCGACTAGGCAGCTGCGCCTCGGCCAGAAGGGCTATCTGCTTTGGTTTGGAAATCTTGACAGTATCCCTGCGGCATTGTCCGCTATGGTAGCTTGGCACGGCAATCCATAGGAAAATCACCTGGTGGCGTGGCGTGCTCTGGCAGAGCGCAATGTGCTTAAGATGATGGGTTCTCACTTTTTTTCGCCCTCCCCAAAAACGGACGGTTACGACTGGAGGCAAGGCCCAAACAACCCACACGTCCGCTTTGGACGGTCACGATGGCCGCTTAGAATGTACCCGGTCCATGGAACGCCTGGACCTGTAAGCCCACTTGACCGCAGTGCCTGCCTCAAGTGAGCAGAAATGATTTCCACGCAAGTGTCTCAGCACCCAATAGGTAAGCAGTTTCGTTTTGCGTCCCCCGGCCCCAGAGCCGAGAGAAATGCTCGTTCGTTCGTTCGTTCGTTCGTTCGTTCGTTCGTTCGTTCGTAGGGTCCCAAACAGGAGGGCGAGAGGAGAAAGGGCAGGCTCATTGCTCGGAGTCGTCGGGGTGCTCTGGGGCCCCTCTCGTCCCAGAAAAGAAACGCAGAGAAAGAGAGGTCATTGACAAGGGTGAGGGAAGCCTCTGGGCCTGTCCTCTCCGGGAGACAGGTGTCTGGAGGCCTGGCCGGGAGCCCAGGCCGAAGCCCGCAGGCCACCGGTGGGAAAGGCCGGGGTTGCCCTGACAAAAGGTGGAGGTGACGGCGATGGGAGACAGCATGTCTGTGACCATTGCCGTGGGAGAGACCTGCAGGGCAACGCCGGCCGGCCCTAGCTAGGCCCCCGCTGGAGGAGGCCTCGGGGACTTTGGTTGGCGAGGAAACCCCCTCTTCGGAGGGGCCCGGCAGGCTGGCCCGGCCCAGACCCTCGGCCTGGGCCAGCTGAGCTATGGCCTGGAGAGGGGGCTCTCCCAGCAGCCCCAGATCTGCCCCAGGGCTCCCTTCCCCCACAGCCCCTTCTGCAAGGGGCCCTGCCCCTCCCCCCGCCTTAGAACTCAGCCCTCTGGCCTCCAGCAAGCGTGAGGAAGGAACTATTCCTATCCAACAGTGGCCCCTAGCGGTGGAAGTTTTGGCTCAGACTTTGGGCAACGGAGCCGCTCTCTGGTTCCTGGAGCTTCTTCAGTCTCTTGGCTTTTCCCCAGACAGACAGGAGGGAACAACTGTCCAGGACACCAGAGCAGAGCTTCTCTCCTAGCCCAGTCCCCACCCAGCAGGCTCCACCCACGTCGGCGACCCCTTCCGTCGCGTCCCCGTGGCCTCCTGGTGGCATTCGGTGTAAACATTTTGGAACCCCGCTTCCCCCAGCGCTGGAGGTTCTCCTGGCAGTGGACGCGCTCCCCGAAAGGGCATTGGGTGGGTTTCGGCAGGATGCCTGTTGGCCGCATCTGTCCCGCCACTGGCACTGGCACTGGCACTGGGGACAACTCCCGAGGGCAGAAAACGCCCCCCGCCCCCATCCATCACAACTGTCTTCCCACTCCCGGGCTCGGGCAGCTCCCGCCAGTGGCCAGCGTCTCCGGAGCAACCGGGCGTGGCGGGGGCGGGGCGAGTGTGCCGGGGGCGCGGCGAGGGGCGCCTGCGCGCCAGGGCGGCGGTGGGCGTGGCCGGCCCAGCGGGCTGCGGCGCCTGCGCTGTGGTCCCGGCACGGCGGGCGTCGGAGAGCGGTCTACCGGCGGCGCGGGAGGCCTAGCGCTTGCCCACCCCCACCCCCACCCCGGGCGCCGGCCGGGCGCCCCGACAGGAGGGGGTGGGGCGGAGGCAGCCGATGGAGCGAGAGGGGGCTTAGATCCCACAGGGCTGTCAGGATGCGGCTCTCCCGCCGGCAGGTGTCGGCACTTTTGCTTCCCTCCGCGGTGAGGACCACCTTCTCCTGCCTCTCAGCTGACCTGGGCCGGTCCAACGAACCTGAGCGCAGGTGTTGCACCTGGGCTGAGGCTCAGGTCCCAGCTGGCACGGGGCCTGTCCAGAGACAGGCAGAAGCCTGTCTCCTGAGCATGCACGCGCCCAGTGCCAGGCTCAGCCGCAGCCAAAGTGACAGAAGAAGAGGCGTGTGTAGAGAGGCCCCCCTGCAACCGACTCCCCGCTCCCCGTGCAAGAGCACGGATTCCCAAGTAGGGCCCACTGGCAGGGCACTGAGGCCCGGAGCCACCTGCCATCAGCAGCGTAGTCCTGGGTGTCCCCGCAGCCCTCAGGAGCACCGGGGCCTGGGGCTTGATCGACTAGGCAGCTGCGCCTCGGCCAGAAGGGCTATCTGCTTTGGTTTGGAAATCTTGACAGTATCCCTGCGGCATTGTCCGCTATGGTAGCTTGGCACGGCAATCCATAGGAAAATCACCTGGTGGCGTGGCGTGCTCTGGCAGAGCGCAATGTGCTTAAGATGATGGGTTCTCACTTTTTTTCGCCCTCCCCAAAAACGGACGGTTACGACTGGAGGCAAGGCCCAAACAACCCACACGTCCGCTTTGGACGGTCACGATGGCCGCTTAGAATGTACCCGGTCCATGGAACGCCTGGACCTGTAAGCCCACTTGACCGCAGTGCCTGCCTCAAGTGAGCAGAAATGATTTCCACGCAAGTGTCTCAGCACCCAATAGGTAAGCAGTTTCGTTTTGCGTCCCCCGGCCCCAGAGCCGAGAGAAATGCTCGTTCGTTCGTTCGTTCGTTCGTTCGTTCGTTCGTTCGTTCGTTCGTTCGTTCGTTCGTAGGGTCCCAAACAGGAGGGCGAGAGGAGAAAGGGCAGGCTCATTGCTCGGAGTCGTCGGGGTGCTCTGGGGCCCCTCTCGTCCCAGAAAAGAAACGCAGAGAAAGAGAGGTCATTGACAAGGGTGAGGGAAGCCTCTGGGCCTGTCCTCTCCGGGAGACAGGTGTCTGGAGGCCTGGCCGGGAGCCCAGGCCGAAGCCCGCAGGCCACCGGTGGGAAAGGCCGGGGTTGCCCTGACAAAAGGTGGAGGTGACGGCGATGGGAGACAGCATGTCTGTGACCATTGCCGTGGGAGAGACCTGCAGGGCAACGCCGGCCGGCCCTAGCTAGGCCCCCGCTGGAGGAGGCCTCGGGGACTTTGGTTGGCGAGGAAACCCCCTCTTCGGAGGGGCCCGGCAGGCTGGCCCGGCCCAGACCCTCGGCCTGGGCCAGCTGAGCTATGGCCTGGAGAGGGGGCTCTCCCAGCAGCCCCAGATCTGCCCCAGGGCTCCCTTCCCCCACAGCCCCTTCTGCAAGGGGCCCTGCCCCTCCCCCCGCCTTAGAACTCAGCCCTCTGGCCTCCAGCAAGCGTGAGGAAGGAACTATTCCTATCCAACAGTGGCCCCTAGCGGTGGAAGTTTTGGCTCAGACTTTGGGCAACGGAGCCGCTCTCTGGTTCCTGGAGCTTCTTCAGTCTCTTGGCTTTTCCCCAGACAGACAGGAGGGAACAACTGTCCAGGACACCAGAGCAGAGCTTCTCTCCTAGCCCAGTCCCCACCCAGCAGGCTCCACCCACGTCGGCGACCCCTTCCGTCGCGTCCCCGTGGCCTCCTGGTGGCATTCGGTGTAAACATTTTGGAACCCCGCTTCCCCCAGCGCTGGAGGTTCTCCTGGCAGTGGACGCGCTCCCCGAAAGGGCATTGGGTGGGTTTCGGCAGGATGCCTGTTGGCCGCATCTGTCCCGCCACTGGCACTGGCACTGGCACTGGGGACAACTCCCGAGGGCAGAAAACGCCCCCCGCCCCCATCCATCACAACTGTCTTCCCACTCCCGGGCTCGGGCAGCTCCCGCCAGTGGCCAGCGTCTCCGGAGCAACCGGGCGTGGCGGGGGCGGGGCGAGTGTGCCGGGAGCGCGGCGAGGGGCGCCTGCGCGCCAGGGCGGCGGTGGGCGTGGCCGGCCCAGCGGGCTGCGGCGCCTGCGCTGTGGTCCCGGCACGGCGGGCGTCGGAGAGCGGTCTACCGGCGGCGCGGGAGGCCTAGCGCTTGCCCACCCCCACCCCCACCCCGGGCGCCGGCCGGGCGCCCCGACAGGAGGGGGTGGGGCGGAGGCAGCCGATGGAGCGAGAGGGGGCTTAGATCCCACAGGGCTGTCAGGATGCGGCTCTCCCGCCGGCAGGTGTCGGCACTTTTGCTTCCCTCCGCGGTGAGGACCACCTTCTCCTGCCTCTCAGCTGACCTGGGCCGGTCCAACGAACCTGAGCGCAGGTGTTGCACCTGGGCTGAGGCTCAGGTCCCAGCTGGCACGGGGCCTGTCCAGAGACAGGCAGAAGCCTGTCTCCTGAGCATGCACGCGCCCAGTGCCAGGCTCAGCCGCAGCCAAAGTGACAGAAGAAGAGGCGTGTGTAGAGAGGCCCCCCTGCAACCGACTCCCCGCTCCCCATGCAAGAGCACGGATTCCCAAGTAGGGCCCACTGGCAGGGCACTGAGGCCCGGAGCCACCTGCCATCAGCAGCGTAGTCCTGGGTGTCCCCGCAGCCCTCAGGAGCACCGGGGCCTGGGGCTTGATCGACTAGGCAGCTGCGCCTCGGCCAGAAGGGCTATCTGCTTTGGTTTGGAAATCTTGACAGTATCCCTGCGGCATTGTCCGCTATGGTAGCTTGGCACGGCAATCCATAGGAAAATCACCTGGTGGCGTGGCGTGCTCTGGCAGAGCGCAATGTGCTTAAGATGATGGGTTCTCACTTTTTTTCGCCCTCCCCAAAAACGGACGGTTACGACTGGAGGCAAGGCCCAAACAACCCACACGTCCGCTTTGGACGGTCACGATGGCCGCTTAGAATGTACCCGGTCCATGGAACGCCTGGACCTGTAAGCCCACTTGACCGCAGTGCCTGCCTCAAGTGAGCAGAAATGATTTCCACGCAAGTGTCTCAGCACCCAATAGGTAAGCAGTTTCGTTTTGCGTCCCCCGGCCCCAGAGCCGAGAGAAATGCTCGTTCGTTCGTTCGTTCGTTCGTTCGTTCGTTCGTAGGGTCCCAAACAGGAGGGCGAGAGGAGAAAGGGCAGGCTCATTGCTCGGAGTCGTCGGGGTGCTCTGGGGCCCCTCTCGTCCCAGAAAAGAAACGCAGAGAAAGAGAGGTCATTGACAAGGGTGAGGGAAGCCTCTGGGCCTGTCCTCTCCGGGAGACAGGTGTCTGGAGGCCTGGCCGGGAGCCCAGGCCGAAGCCCGCAGGCCACCGGTGGGAAAGGCCGGGGTTGCCCTGACAAAAGGTGGAGGTGACGGCGATGGGAGACAGCATGTCTGTGACCATTGCCGTGGGAGAGACCTGCAGGGCAACGCCGGCCGGCCCTAGCTAGGCCCCCGCTGGAGGAGGCCTCGGGGACTTTGGTTGGCGAGGAAACCCCCTCTTCGGAGGGGCCCGGCAGGCTGGCCCGGCCCAGACCCTCGGCCTGGGCCAGCTGAGCTATGGCCTGGAGAGGGGGCTCTCCCAGCAGCCCCAGATCTGCCCCAGGGCTCCCTTCCCCCACAGCCCCTTCTGCAAGGGGCCCTGCCCCTCCCCCCGCCTTAGAACTCAGCCCTCTGGCCTCCAGCAAGCGTGAGGAAGGAACTATTCCTATCCAACAGTGGCCCCTAGCGGTGGAAGTTTTGGCTCAGACTTTGGGCAACGGAGCCGCTCTCTGGTTCCTGGAGCTTCTTCAGTCTCTTGGCTTTTCCCCAGACAGACAGGAGGGAACAACTGTCCAGGACACCAGAGCAGAGCTTCTCTCCTAGCCCAGTCCCCACCCAGCAGGCTCCACCCACGTCGGCGACCCCTTCCGTCGCGTCCCCGTGGCCTCCTGGTGGCATTCGGTGTAAACATTTTGGAACCCCGCTTCCCCCAGCGCTGGAGGTTCTCCTGGCAGTGGACGCGCTCCCCGAAAGGGCATTGGGTGGGTTTCGGCAGGATGCCTGTTGGCCGCATCTGTCCCGCCACTGGCACTGGCACTGGCACTGGGGACAACTCCCGAGGGCAGAAAACGCCCCCCGCCCCCATCCATCACAACTGTCTTCCCACTCCCGGGCTCGGGCAGCTCCCGCCAGTGGCCAGCGTCTCCGGAGCAACCGGGCGGGGCGGGGGCGGGGCGAGTGTGCCGGGGGCGGGGCGAGGGGCGCCTGCGCGCCAGGGCGGCGGTGGGCGTGGCCGGCCCAGCGGGCTGCGGCGCCTGCGCTGTGGTCCCGGCACGGCGGGCGTCGGAGAGCGGTCTACCGGCGGCGCGGGAGGCCTAGCGCTTGCCCACCCCCACCCCCACCCCGGGCGCCGGCCGGGCGCCCCGACAGGAGGGGGTGGGGCGGAGGCAGCCGATGGAGCGAGAGGGGGCTTAGATCCCACAGGGCTGTCAGGATGCGGCTCTCCCGCCGGCAGGTGTCGGCACTTTTGCTTCCCTCCGCGGTGAGGACCACCTTCTCCTGCCTCTCAGCTGACCTGGGCCGGTCCAACGAACCTGAGCGCAGGTGTTGCACCTGGGCTGAGGCTCAGGTCCCAGCTGGCACGGGGCCTGTCCAGAGACAGGCAGAAGCCTGTCTCCTGAGCATGCACGCGCCCAGTGCCAGGCTCAGCCGCAGCCAAAGTGACAGAAGAAGAGGCGTGTGTAGAGAGGCCCCCCTGCAACCGACTCCCCGCTCCCCGTGCAAGAGCACGGATTCCCAAGTAGGGCCCACTGGCAGGGCACTGAGGCCCGGAGCCACCTGCCATCAGCAGCGTAGTCCTGGGTGTCCCCGCAGCCCTCAGGAGCACCGGGGCCTGGGGCTTGATCGACTAGGCAGCTGCGCCTCGGCCAGAAGGGCTATCTGCTTTGGTTTGGAAATCTTGACAGTATCCCTGCGGCATTGTCCGCTATGGTAGCTTGGCACGGCAATCCATAGGAAAATCACCTGGTGGCGTGGCGTGCTCTGGCAGAGCGCAATGTGCTTAAGATGATGGGTTCTCACTTTTTTTCGCCCTCCCCAAAAACGGACGGTTACGACTGGAGGCAAGGCCCAAACAACCCACACGTCCGCTTTGGACGGTCACGATGGCCGCTTAGAATGTACCCGGTCCATGGAACGCCTGGACCTGTAAGCCCACTTGACCGCAGTGCCTGCCTCAAGTGAGCAGAAATGATTTCCACGCAAGTGTCTCAGCACCCAATAGGTAAGCAGTTTCGTTTTGCGTCCCCCGGCCCCAGAGCCGAGAGAAATGCTCGTTCGTTCGTTCGTTCGTTCGTTCGTTCGTTCGTTCGTTCGTTCGTAGGGTCCCAAACAGGAGGGCGAGAGGAGAAAGGGCAGGCTCATTGCTCGGAGTCGTCGGGGTGCTCTGGGGCCCCTCTCGTCCCAGAAAAGAAACGCAGAGAAAGAGAGGTCATTGACAAGGGTGAGGGAAGCCTCTGGGCCTGTCCTCTCCGGGAGACAGGTGTCTGGAGGCCTGGCCGGGAGCCCAGGCCGAAGCCCGCAGGCCACCGGTGGGAAAGGCCGGGGTTGCCCTGACAAAAGGTGGAGGTGACGGCGATGGGAGACAGCATGTCTGTGACCATTGCCGTGGGAGAGACCTGCAGGGCAACGCCGGCCGGCCCTAGCTAGGCCCCCGCTGGAGGAGGCCTCGGGGACTTTGGTTGGCGAGGAAACCCCCTCTTCGGAGGGGCCCGGCAGGCTGGCCCGGCCCAGACCCTCGGCCTGGGCCAGCTGAGCTATGGCCTGGAGAGGGGGCTCTCCCAGCAGCCCCAGATCTGCCCCAGGGCTCCCTTCCCCCACAGCCCCTTCTGCAAGGGGCCCTGCCCCTCCCCCCGCCTTAGAACTCAGCCCTCTGGCCTCCAGCAAGCGTGAGGAAGGAACTATTCCTATCCAACAGTGGCCCCTAGCGGTGGAAGTTTTGGCTCAGACTTTGGGCAACGGAGCCGCTCTCTGGTTCCTGGAGCTTCTTCAGTCTCTTGGCTTTTCCCCAGACAGACAGGAGGGAACAACTGTCCAGGACACCAGAGCAGAGCTTCTCTCCTAGCCCAGTCCCCACCCAGCAGGCTCCACCCACGTCGGCGACCCCTTCCGTCGCGTCCCCGTGGCCTCCTGGTGGCATTCGGTGTAAACATTTTGGAACCCCGCTTCCCCCAGCGCTGGAGGTTCTCCTGGCAGTGGACGCGCTCCCCGAAAGGGCATTGGGTGGGTTTCGGCAGGATGCCTGTTGGCCGCATCTGTCCCGCCACTGGCACTGGCACTGGCACTGGGGACAACTCCCGAGGGCAGAAAACGCCCCCCGCCCCCATCCATCACAACTGTCTTCCCACTCCCGGGCTCGGGCAGCTCCCGCCAGTGGCCAGCGTCTCCGGAGCAACCGGGCGGGGCGGGGGCGGGGCGAGTGTGCCGGGGGCGGGGCGAGGGGCGCCTGCGCGCCAGGGCGGCGGTGGGCGTGGCCGGCCCAGCGGGCTGCGGCGCCTGCGCTGTGGTCCCGGCACGGCGGGCGTCGGAGAGCGGTCTACCGGCGGCGCGGGAGGCCTAGCGCTTGCCCACCCCCACCCCCACCCCGGGCGCCGGCCGGGCGCCCCGACAGGAGGGGGTGGGGCGGAGGCAGCCGATGGAGCGAGAGGGGGCTTAGATCCCACAGGGCTGTCAGGATGCGGCTCTCCCGCCGGCAGGTGTCGGCACTTTTGCTTCCCTCCGCGGTGAGGACCACCTTCTCCTGCCTCTCAGCTGACCTGGGCCGGTCCAACGAACCTGAGCGCAGGTGTTGCACCTGGGCTGAGGCTCAGGTCCCAGCTGGCATGGGGCCTGTCCAGAGACAGGCAGAAGCCTGTCTCCTGAGCATGCACGCGCCCAGTGCCAGGCTCAGCCGCAGCCAAAGTGACAGAAGAAGAGGCGTGTGTAGAGAGGCCCCCCTGCAACCGACTCCCCGCTCCCCGTGCAAGAGCACGGATTCCCAAGTAGGGCCCACTGGCAGGGCACTGAGGCCCGGAGCCACCTGCCATCAGCAGCGTAGTCCTGGGTGTCCCCGCAGCCCTCAGGAGCACCGGGGCCTGGGGCTTGATCGACTAGGCAGCTGCGCCTCGGCCAGAAGGGCTATCTGCTTTGGTTTGGAAATCTTGACAGTATCCCTGCGGCATTGTCCGCTATGGTAGCTTGGCACGGCAATCCATAGGAAAATCACCTGGTGGCGTGGCGTGCTCTGGCAGAGCGCAATGTGCTTAAGATGATGGGTTCTCACTTTTTTTCGCCCTCCCCAAAAACGGACGGTTACGACTGGAGGCAAGGCCCAAACAACCCACACGTCCGCTTTGGACGGTCACGATGGCCGCTTAGAATGTACCCGGTCCATGGAACGCCTGGACCTGTAAGCCCACTTGACCGCAGTGCCTGCCTCAAGTGAGCAGAAATGATTTCCACGCAAGTGTCTCAGCACCCAATAGGTAAGCAGTTTCGTTTTGCGTCCCCCGGCCCCAGAGCCGAGAGAAATGCTCGTTCGTTCGTTCGTTCGTTCGTTCGTTCGTTCGTTCGTTCGTTCGTAGGGTCCCAAACAGGAGGGCGAGAGGAGAAAGGGCAGGCTCATTGCTCGGAGTCGTCGGGGTGCTCTGGGGCCCCTCTCGTCCCAGAAAAGAAACGCAGAGAAAGAGAGGTCATTGACAAGGGTGAGGGAAGCCTCTGGGCCTGTCCTCTCCGGGAGACAGGTGTCTGGAGGCCTGGCCGGGAGCCCAGGCCGAAGCCCGCAGGCCACCGGTGGGAAAGGCCGGGGTTGCCCTGACAAAAGGTGGAGGTGACGGCGATGGGAGACAGCATGTCTGTGACCATTGCCGTGGGAGAGACCTGCAGGGCAACGCCGGCCGGCCCTAGCTAGGCCCCCGCTGGAGGAGGCCTCGGGGACTTTGGTTGGCGAGGAAACCCCCTCTTCGGAGGGGCCCGGCAGGCTGGCCCGGCCCAGACCCTCGGCCTGGGCCAGCTGAGCTATGGCCTGGAGAGGGGGCTCTCCCAGCAGCCCCAGATCTGCCCCAGGGCTCCCTTCCCCCACAGCCCCTTCTGCAAGGGGCCCTGCCCCTCCCCCCGCCTTAGAACTCAGCCCTCTGGCCTCCAGCAAGCGTGAGGAAGGAACTATTCCTATCCAACAGTGGCCCCTAGCGGTGGAAGTTTTGGCTCAGACTTTGGGCAACGGAGCCGCTCTCTGGTTCCTGGAGCTTCTTCAGTCTCTTGGCTTTTCCCCAGACAGACAGGAGGGAACAACTGTCCAGGACACCAGAGCAGAGCTTCTCTCCTAGCCCAGTCCCCACCCAGCAGGCTCCACCCACGTCGGCGACCCCTTCCGTCGCGTCCCCGTGGCCTCCTGGTGGCATTCGGTGTAAACATTTTGGAACCCCGCTTCCCCCAGCGCTGGAGGTTCTCCTGGCAGTGGACGCGCTCCCCGAAAGGGCATTGGGTGGGTTTCGGCAGGATGCCTGTTGGCCGCATCTGTCCCGCCACTGGCACTGGCACTGGCACTGGGGACAACTCCCGAGGGCAGAAAACGCCCCCCGCCCCCATCCATCACAACTGTCTTCCCACTCCCGGGCTCGGGCAGCTCCCGCCAGTGGCCAGCGTCTCCGGAGCAACCGGGCGGGGCGGGGGCGGGGCGAGTGTGCCGGGGGCGGGGCGAGGGGCGCCTGCGCGCCAGGGTGGCGGTGGGCGTGGCCGGCCCAGCGGGCTGCGGCGCCTGCGCTGTGGTCCCGGCACGGCGGGCGTCGGAGAGCGGTCTACCGGCGGCGCGGGAGGCCTAGCGCTTGCCCACCCCCACCCCCACCCCGGGCGCCGGCCGGGCGCCCCGACAGGAGGGGGTGGGGCGGAGGCAGCCGATGGAGCGAGAGGGGGCTTAGATCCCACAGGGCTGTCAGGATGCGGCTCTCCCGCCGGCAGGTGTCGGCACTTTTGCTTCCCTCCGCGGTGAGGACCACCTTCTCCTGCCTCTCAGCTGACCTGGGCCGGTCCAACGAACCTGAGCGCAGGTGTTGCACCTGGGCTGAGGCTCAGGTCCCAGCTGGCACGGGGCCTGTCCAGAGACAGGCAGAAGCCTGTCTCCTGAGCATGCACGCGCCCAGTGCCAGGCTCAGCCGCAGCCTAAGTGACAGAAGAAGAGGCGTGTGTAGAGAGGCCCCCCTGCAACCGACTCCCCGCTCCCCGTGCAAGAGCACGGATTCCCAAGTAGGGCCCACTGGCAGGGCACTGAGGCCCGGAGCCACCTGCCATCAGCAGCGTAGTCCTGGGTGTCCCCGCAGCCCTCAGGAGCACCGGGGCCTGGGGCTTGATCGACTAGGCAGCTGCGCCTCGGCCAGAAGGGCTATCTGCTTTGGTTTGGAAATCTTGACAGTATCCCTGCGGCATTGTCCGCTATGGTAGCTTGGCACGGCAATCCATAGGAAAATCACCTGGTGGCGTGGCGTGCTCTGGCAGAGCGCAATGTGCTTAAGATGATGGGTTCTCACTTTTTTTCGCCCTCCCCAAAAACGGACGGTTACGACTGGAGGCAAGGCCCAAACAACCCACACGTCCGCTTTGGACGGTCACGATGGCCGCTTAGAATGTACCCGGTCCATGGAACGCCTGGACCTGTAAGCCCACTTGACCGCAGTGCCTGCCTCAAGTGAGCAGAAATGATTTCCACGCAAGTGTCTCAGCACCCAATAGGTAAGCAGTTTCGTTTTGCGTCCCCCGGCCCCAGAGCCGAGAGAAATGCTCGTTCGTTCGTTCGTTCGTTCGTTCGTTCGTTCGTTCGTTCGTAGGGTCCCAAACAGGAGGGCGAGAGGAGAAAGGGCAGGCTCATTGCTCGGAGTCGTCGGGGTGCTCTGGGGCCCCTCTCGTCCCAGAAAAGAAACGCAGAGAAAGAGAGGTCATTGACAAGGGTGAGGGAAGCCTCTGGGCCTGTCCTCTCCGGGAGACAGGTGTCTGGAGGCCTGGCCGGGAGCCCAGGCCGAAGCCCGCAGGCCACCGGTGGGAAAGGCCGGGGTTGCCCTGACAAAAGGTGGAGGTGACGGCGATGGGAGACAGCATGTCTGTGACCATTGCCGTGGGAGAGACCTGCAGGGCAACGCCGGCCGGCCCTAGCTAGGCCCCCGCTGGAGGAGGCCTCGGGGACTTTGGTTGGCGAGGAAACCCCCTCTTCGGAGGGGCCCGGCAGGCTGGCCCGGCCGACCCTCGGCCTGGGCCAGCTGAGCTATGGCCTGGAGAGGGGGCTCTCCCAGCAGCCCCAGATCTGCCCCAGGGCTCCCTTCCCCCACAGCCCCTTCTGCAAGGGGCCCTGCCCCTCCCCCCGCCTTAGAACTCAGCCCTCTGGCCTCCAGCAAGCGTGAGGAAGGAACTATTCCTATCCAACAGTGGCCCCTAGCGGTGGAAGTTTTGGCTCAGACTTTGGGCAACGGAGCCGCTCTCTGGTTCCTGGAGCTTCTTCAGTCTCTTGGCTTTTCCCCAGACAGACAGGAGGGAACAACTGTCCAGGACACCAGAGCAGAGCTTCTCTCCTAGCCCAGTCCCCACCCAGCAGGCTCCACCCACGTCGGCGACCCCTTCCGTCGCGTCCCCGTGGCCTCCTGGTGGCATTCGGTGTAAACATTTTGGAACCCCGCTTCCCCCAGCGCTGGAGGTTCTCCTGGCAGTGGACGCGCTCCCCGAAAGGGCATTGGGTGGGTTTCGGCAGGATGCCTGTTGGCCGCATCTGTCCCGCCACTGGCACTGGCACTGGCACTGGGGACAACTCCCGAGGGCAGAAAACGCCCCCCGCCCCCATCCATCACAACTGTCTTCCCACTCCCGGGCTCGGGCAGCTCCCGCCAGTGGCCAGCGTCTCCGGAGCAACCGGGCGGGGCGGGGGCGGGGCGAGTGTGCCGGGGGCGGGGCGAGGGGCGCCTGCGCGCCAGGGTGGCGGTGGGCGTGGCCGGCCCAGCGGGCTGCGGCGCCTGCGCTGTGGTCCCGGCACGGCGGGCGTCGGAGAGCGGTCTACCGGCGGCGCGGGAGGCCTAGCGCTTGCCCACCCCCACCCCCACCCCGGGCGCCGGCCGGGCGCCCCGACAGGAGGGGGTGGGGCGGAGGCAGCCGATGGAGCGAGAGGGGGCTTAGATCCCACAGGGCTGTCAGGATGCGGCTCTCCCGCCGGCAGGTGTCGGCACTTTTGCTTCCCTCCGCGGTGAGGACCACCTTCTCCTGCCTCTCAGCTGACCTGGGCCGGTCCAACGAACCTGAGCGCAGGTGTTGCACCTGGGCTGAGGCTCAGGTCCCAGCTGGCACGGGGCCTGTCCAGAGACAGGCAGAAGCCTGTCTCCTGAGCATGCACGCGCCCAGTGCCAGGCTCAGCCGCAGCCTAAGTGACAGAAGAAGAGGCGTGTGTAGAGAGGCCCCCCTGCAACCGACTCCCCGCTCCCCGTGCAAGAGCACGGATTCCCAAGTAGGGCCCACTGGCAGGGCACTGAGGCCCGGAGCCACCTGCCATCAGCAGCGTAGTCCTGGGTGTCCCCGCAGCCCTCAGGAGCACCGGGGCCTGGGGCTTGATCGACTAGGCAGCTGCGCCTCGGCCAGAAGGGCTATCTGCTTTGGTTTGGAAATCTTGACAGTATCCCTGCGGCATTGTCCGCTATGGTAGCTTGGCACGGCAATCCATAGGAAAATCACCTGGTGGCGTGGCGTGCTCTGGCAGAGCGCAATGTGCTTAAGATGATGGGTTCTCACTTTTTTTCGCCCTCCCCAAAAACGGACGGTTACGACTGGAGGCAAGGCCCAAACAACCCACACGTCCGCTTTGGACGGTCACGATGGCCGCTTAGAATGTACCCGGTCCATGGAACGCCTGGACCTGTAAGCCCACTTGACCGCAGTGCCTGCCTCAAGTGAGCAGAAATGATTTCCACGCAAGTGTCTCAGCACCCAATAGGTAAGCAGTTTCGTTTTGCGTCCCCCGGCCCCAGAGCCGAGAGAAATGCTCGTTCGTTCGTTCGTTCGTTCGTTCGTTCGTTCGTAGGGTCCCAAACAGGAGGGCAAGAGGAGAAAGGGCAGGCTCATTGCTCGGAGTCGTCGGGGTGCTCTGGGGCCCCTCTCGTCCCAGAAAAGAAACGCAGAGAAAGAGAGGTCATTGACAAGGGTGAGGGAAGCCTCTGGGCCTGTCCTCTCCGGGAGACAGGTGTCTGGAGGCCTGGCCGGGAGCCCAGGCCGAAGCCCGCAGGCCACCGGTGGGAAAGGCCGGGGTTGCCCTGACAAAAGGTGGAGGTGACGGCGATGGGAGACAGCATGTCTGTGACCATTGCCGTGGGAGAGACCTGCAGGGCAACGCCGGCCGGCCCTAGCTAGGCCCCCGCTGGAGGAGGCCTCGGGGACTTTGGTTGGCGAGGAAACCCCCTCTTCGGAGGGGCCCGGCAGGCTGGCCCGGCCCAGACCCTCGGCCTGGGCCAGCTGAGCTATGGCCTGGAGAGGGGGCTCTCCCAGCAGCCCCAGATCTGCCCCAGGGCTCCCTTCCCCCACAGCCCCTTCTGCAAGGGGCCCTGCCCCTCCCCCCGCCTTAGAACTCAGCCCTCTGGCCTCCAGCAAGCGTGAGGAAGGAACTATTCCTATCCAACAGTGGCCCCTAGCGGTGGAAGTTTTGGCTCAGACTTTGGGCAACGGAGCCGCTCTCTGGTTCCTGGAGCTTCTTCAGTCTCTTGGCTTTTCCCCAGACAGACAGGAGGGAACAACTGTCCAGGACACCAGAGCAGAGCTTCTCTCCTAGCCCAGTCCCCACCCAGCAGGCTCCACCCACGTCGGCGACCCCTTCCGTCGCGTCCCCGTGGCCTCCTGGTGGCATTCGGTGTAAACATTTTGGAACCCCGCTTCCCCCAGCGCTGGAGGTTCTCCTGGCAGTGGACGCGCTCCCCGAAAGGGCATTGGGTGGGTTTCGGCAGGATGCCTGTTGGCCGCATCTGTCCCGCCACTGGCACTGGCACTGGCACTGGGGACAACTCCCGAGGGCAGAAAACGCCCCCCGCCCCCATCCATCACAACTGTCTTCCCACTCCCGGGCTCGGGCAGCTCCCGCCAGTGGCCAGCGTCTCCGGAGCAACCGGGCGGGGCGGGGGCGGGGCGAGTGTGCCGGGGGCGGGGCGAGGGGCGCCTGCGCGCCAGGGTGGCGGTGGGCGTGGCCGGCCCAGCGGGCTGCGGCGCCTGCGCTGTGGTCCCGGCACGGCGGGCGTCGGAGAGCGGTCTACCGGCGGCGCGGGAGGCCTAGCGCTTGCCCACCCCCACCCCCACCCCGGGCGCCGGCCGGGCGCCCCGACAGGAGGGGGTGGGGCGGAGGCAGCCGATGGAGCGAGAGGGGGCTTAGATCCCACAGGGCTGTCAGGATGCGGCTCTCCCGCCGGCAGGTGTCGGCACTTTTGCTTCCCTCCGCGGTGAGGACCACCTTCTCCTGCCTCTCAGCTGACCTGGGCCGGTCCAACGAACCTGAGCGCAGGTGTTGCACCTGGGCTGAGGCTCAGGTCCCAGCTGGCACGGGGCCTGTCCAGAGACAGGCAGAAGCCTGTCTCCTGAGCATGCACGCGCCCAGTGCCAGGCTCAGCCGCAGCCTAAGTGACAGAAGAAGAGGCGTGTGTAGAGAGGCCCCCCTGCAACCGACTCCCCGCTCCCCGTGCAAGAGCACGGATTCCCAAGTAGGGCCCACTGGCAGGGCACTGAGGCCCGGAGCCACCTGCCATCAGCAGCGTAGTCCTGGGTGTCCCCGCAGCCCTCAGGAGCACCGGGGCCTGGGGCTTGATCGACTAGGCAGCTGCGCCTCGGCCAGAAGGGCTATCTGCTTTGGTTTGGAAATCTTGACAGTATCCCTGCGGCATTGTCCGCTATGGTAGCTTGGCACGGCAATCCATAGGAAAATCACCTGGTGGCGTGGCGTGCTCTGGCAGAGCGCAATGTGCTTAAGATGATGGGTTCTCACTTTTTTTCGCCCTCCCCAAAAACGGACGGTTACGACTGGAGGCAAGGCCCAAACAACCCACACGTCCGCTTTGGACGGTCACGATGGCCGCTTAGAATGTACCCGGTCCATGGAACGCCTGGACCTGTAAGCCCACTTGACCGCAGTGCCTGCCTCAAGTGAGCAGAAATGATTTCCACGCAAGTGTCTCAGCACCCAATAGGTAAGCAGTTTCGTTTTGCGTCCCCCGGCCCCAGAGCCGAGAGAAATGCTCGTTCGTTCGTTCGTTCGTTCGTTCGTTCGTTCGTAGGGTCCCAAACAGGAGGGCGAGAGGAGAAAGGGCAGGCTCATTGCTCGGAGTCGTCGGGGTGCTCTGGGGCCCCTCTCGTCCCAGAAAAGAAACGCAGAGAAAGAGAGGTCATTGACAAGGGTGAGGGAAGCCTCTGGGCCTGTCCTCTCCGGGAGACAGGTGTCTGGAGGCCTGGCCGGGAGCCCAGGCCGAAGCCCGCAGGCCACCGGTGGGAAAGGCCGGGGTTGCCCTGACAAAAGGTGGAGGTGACGGCGATGGGAGACAGCATGTCTGTGACCATTGCCGTGGGAGAGACCTGCAGGGCAACGCCGGCCGGCCCTAGCTAGGCCCCCGCTGGAGGAGGCCTCGGGGACTTTGGTTGGCGAGGAAACCCCCTCTTCGGAGGGGCCCGGCAGGCTGGCCCGGCCCAGACCCTCGGCCTGGGCCAGCTGAGCTATGGCCTGGAGAGGGGGCTCTCCCAGCAGCCCCAGATCTGCCCCAGGGCTCCCTTCCCCCACAGCCCCTTCTGCAAGGGGCCCTGCCCCTCCCCCCGCCTTAGAACTCAGCCCTCTGGCCTCCAGCAAGCGTGAGGAAGGAACTATTCCTATCCAACAGTGGCCCCTAGCGGTGGAAGTTTTGGCTCAGACTTTGGGCAACGGAGCCGCTCTCTGGTTCCTGGAGCTTCTTCAGTCTCTTGGCTTTTCCCCAGACAGACAGGAGGGAACAACTGTCCAGGACACCAGAGCAGAGCTTCTCTCCTAGCCCAGTCCCCACCCAGCAGGCTCCACCCACGTCGGCGACCCCTTCCGTCGCGTCCCCGTGGCCTCCTGGTGGCATTCGGTGTAAACATTTTGGAACCCCGCTTCCCCCAGCGCTGGAGGTTCTCCTGGCAGTGGACGCGCTCCCCGAAAGGGCATTGGGTGGGTTTCGGCAGGATGCCTGTTGGCCGCATCTGTCCCGCCACTGGCACTGGCACTGGCACTGGGGACAACTCCCGAGGGCAGAAAACGCCCCCCGCCCCCATCCATCACAACTGTCTTCCCACTCCCGGGCTCGGGCAGCTCCCGCCAGTGGCCAGCGTCTCCGGAGCAACCGGGCGGGGCGGGGGCGGGGCGAGTGTGCCGGGGGCGGGGCGAGGGGCGCCTGCGCGCCAGGGTGGCGGTGGGCGTGGCCGGCCCAGCGGGCTGCGGCGCCTGCGCTGTGGTCCCGGCACGGCGGGCGTCGGAGAGCGGTCTACCGGCGGCGCGGGAGGCCTAGCGCTTGCCCACCCCCACCCCCACCCCGGGCGCCGGCCGGGCGCCCCGACAGGAGGGGGTGGGGCGGAGGCAGCCGATGGAGCGAGAGGGGGCTTAGATCCCACAGGGCTGTCAGGATGCGGCTCTCCCGCCGGCAGGTGTCGGCACTTTTGCTTCCCTCCGCGGTGAGGACCACCTTCTCCTGCCTCTCAGCTGACCTGGGCCGGTCCAACGAACCTGAGCGCAGGTGTTGCACCTGGGCTGAGGCTCAGGTCCCAGCTGGCACGGGGCCTGTCCAGAGACAGGCAGAAGCCTGTCTCCTGAGCATGCACGCGCCCAGTGCCAGGCTCAGCCGCAGCCAAAGTGACAGAAGAAGAGGCGTGTGTAGAGAGGCCCCCCTGCAACCGACTCCCCGCTCCCCGTGCAAGAGCACGGATTCCCAAGTAGGGCCCACTGGCAGGGCACTGAGGCCCGGAGCCACCTGCCATCAGCAGCGTAGTCCTGGGTGTCCCCGCAGCCCTCAGGAGCACCGGGGCCTGGGGCTTGATCGACTAGGCAGCTGCGCCTCGGCCAGAAGGGCTATCTGCTTTGGTTTGGAAATCTTGACAGTATCCCTGCGGCATTGTCCGCTATGGTAGCTTGGCACGGCAATCCATAGGAAAATCACCTGGTGGCGTGGCGTGCTCTGGCAGAGCGCAATGTGCTTAAGATGATGGGTTCTCACTTTTTTTCGCCCTCCCCAAAAACGGACGGTTACGACTGGAGGCAAGGCCCAAACAACCCACACGTCCGCTTTGGACGGTCACGATGGCCGCTTAGAATGTACCCGGTCCATGGAACGCCTGGACCTGTAAGCCCACTTGACCGCAGTGCCTGCCTCAAGTGAGCAGAAATGATTTCCACGCAAGTGTCTCAGCACCCAATAGGTAAGCAGTTTCGTTTTGCGTCCCCCGGCCCCAGAGCCGAGAGAAATGCTCGTTCGTTCGTTCGTTCGTTCGTTCGTTCGTTCGTAGGGTCCCAAACAGGAGGGCGAGAGGAGAAAGGGCAGGCTCATTGCTCGGAGTCGTCGGGGTGCTCTGGGGCCCCTCTCGTCCCAGAAAAGAAACGCAGAGAAAGAGAGGTCATTGACAAGGGTGAGGGAAGCCTCTGGGCCTGTCCTCTCCGGGAGACAGGTGTCTGGAGGCCTGGCCGGGAGCCCAGGCCGAAGCCCGCAGGCCACCGGTGGGAAAGGCCGGGGTTGCCCTGACAAAAGGTGGAGGTGACGGCGATGGGAGACAGCATGTCTGTGACCATTGCCGTGGGAGAGACCTGCAGGGCAACGCCGGCCGGCCCTAGCTAGGCCCCCGCTGGAGGAGGCCTCGGGGACTTTGGTTGGCGAGGAAACCCCCTCTTCGGAGGGGCCCGGCAGGCTGGCCCGGCCCAGACCCTCGGCCTGGGCCAGCTGAGCTATGGCCTGGAGAGGGGGCTCTCCCAGCAGCCCCAGATCTGCCCCAGGGCTCCCTTCCCCCACAGCCCCTTCTGCAAGGGGCCCTGCCCCTCCCCCCGCCTTAGAACTCAGCCCTCTGGCCTCCAGCAAGCGTGAGGAAGGAACTATTCCTATCCAACAGTGGCCCCTAGCGGTGGAAGTTTTGGCTCAGACTTTGGGCAACGGAGCCGCTCTCTGGTTCCTGGAGCTTCTTCAGTCTCTTGGCTTTTCCCCAGACAGACAGGAGGGAACAACTGTCCAGGACACCAGAGCAGAGCTTCTCTCCTAGCCCAGTCCCCACCCAGCAGGCTCCACCCACGTCGGCGACCCCTTCCGTCGCGTCCCCGTGGCCTCCTGGTGGCATTCGGTGTAAACATTTTGGAACCCCGCTTCCCCCAGCGCTGGAGGTTCTCCTGGCAGTGGACGCGCTCCCCGAAAGGGCATTGGGTGGGTTTCGGCAGGATGCCTGTTGGCCGCATCTGTCCCGCCACTGGCACTGGCACTGGCACTGGGGACAACTCCCGAGGGCAGAAAACGCCCCCCGCCCCCATCCATCACAACTGTCTTCCCACTCCCGGGCTCGGGCAGCTCCCGCCAGTGGCCAGCGTCTCCGGAGCAACCGGGCGGGGCGGGGGCGGGGCGAGTGTGCCGGGGGCGGGGCGAGGGGCGCCTGCGCGCCAGGGCGGCGGTGGGCGTGGCCGGCCCAGCGGGCTGCGGCGCCTGCGCTGTGGTCCCGGCACGGCGGGCGTCGGAGAGCGGTCTACCGGCGGCGCGGGAGGCCTAGCGCTTGCCCACCCCCACCCCCACCCCGGGCGCCGGCCGGGCGCCCCGACAGGAGGGGGTGGGGCGGAGGCAGCCGATGGAGCGAGAGGGGGCTTAGATCCCACAGGGCTGTCAGGATGCGGCTCTCCCGCCGGCAGGTGTCGGCACTTTTGCTTCCCTCCGCGGTGAGGACCACCTTCTCCTGCCTCTCAGCTGACCTGGGCCGGTCCAACGAACCTGAGCGCAGGTGTTGCACCTGGGCTGAGGCTCAGGTCCCAGCTGGCACGGGGCCTGTCCAGAGACAGGCAGAAGCCTGTCTCCTGAGCATGCACGCGCCCAGTGCCAGGCTCAGCCGCAGCCAAAGTGACAGAAGAAGAGGCGTGTGTAGAGAGGCCCCCCTGCAACCGACTCCCCGCTCCCCGTGCAAGAGCACGGATTCCCAAGTAGGGCCCACTGGCAGGGCACTGAGGCCCGGAGCCACCTGCCATCAGCAGCGTAGTCCTGGGTGTCCCCGCAGCCCTCAGGAGCACCGGGGCCTGGGGCTTGATCGACTAGGCAGCTGCGCCTCGGCCAGAAGGGCTATCTGCTTTGGTTTGGAAATCTTGACAGTATCCCTGCGGCATTGTCCGCTATGGTAGCTTGGCACGGCAATCCATAGGAAAATCACCTGGTGGCGTGGCGTGCTCTGGCAGAGCGCAATGTGCTTAAGATGATGGGTTCTCACTTTTTTTCGCCCTCCCCAAAAACGGACGGTTACGACTGGAGGCAAGGCCCAAACAACCCACACGTCCGCTTTGGACGGTCACGATGGCCGCTTAGAATGTACCCGGTCCATGGAACGCCTGGACCTGTAAGCCCACTTGACCGCAGTGCCTGCCTCAAGTGAGCAGAAATGATTTCCACGCAAGTGTCTCAGCACCCAATAGGTAAGCAGTTTCGTTTTGCGTCCCCCGGCCCCAGAGCCGAGAGAAATGCTCGTTCGTTCGTTCGTTCGTTCGTTCGTTCGTTCGTTCGTTCGTTCGTAGGGTCCCAAACAGGAGGGCGAGAGGAGAAAGGGCAGGCTCATTGCTCGGAGTCGTCGGGGTGCTCTGGGGCCCCTCTCGTCCCAGAAAAGAAACGCAGAGAAAGAGAGGTCATTGACAAGGGTGAGGGAAGCCTCTGGGCCTGTCCTCTCCGGGAGACAGGTGTCTGGAGGCCTGGCCGGGAGCCCAGGCCGAAGCCCGCAGGCCACCGGTGGGAAAGGCCGGGGTTGCCCTGACAAAAGGTGGAGGTGACGGCGATGGGAGACAGCATGTCTGTGACCATTGCCGTGGGAGAGACCTGCAGGGCAACGCCGGCCGGCCCTAGCTAGGCCCCCGCTGGAGGAGGCCTCGGGGACTTTGGTTGGCGAGGAAACCCCCTCTTCGGAGGGGCCCGGCAGGCTGGCCCGGCCCAGACCCTCGGCCTGGGCCAGCTGAGCTATGGCCTGGAGAGGGGGCTCTCCCAGCAGCCCCAGATCTGCCCCAGGGCTCCCTTCCCCCACAGCCCCTTCTGCAAGGGGCCCTGCCCCTCCCCCCGCCTTAGAACTCAGCCCTCTGGCCTCCAGCAAGCGTGAGGAAGGAACTATTCCTATCCAACAGTGGCCCCTAGCGGTGGAAGTTTTGGCTCAGACTTTGGGCAACGGAGCCGCTCTCTGGTTCCTGGAGCTTCTTCAGTCTCTTGGCTTTTCCCCAGACAGACAGGAGGGAACAACTGTCCAGGACACCAGAGCAGAGCTTCTCTCCTAGCCCAGTCCCCACCCAGCAGGCTCCACCCACGTCGGCGACCCCTTCCGTCGCGTCCCCGTGGCCTCCTGGTGGCATTCGGTGTAAACATTTTGGAACCCCGCTTCCCCCAGCGCTGGAGGTTCTCCTGGCAGTGGACGCGCTCCCCGAAAGGGCATTGGGTGGGTTTCGGCAGGATGCCTGTTGGCCGCATCTGTCCCGCCACTGGCACTGGCACTGGCACTGGGGACAACTCCCGAGGGCAGAAAACGCCCCCCGCCCCCATCCATCACAACTGTCTTCCCACTCCCGGGCTCGGGCAGCTCCCGCCAGTGGCCAGCGTCTCCGGAGCAACCGGGCGGGGCGGGGGCGGGGCGAGTGTGCCGGGGGCGGGGCGAGGGGCGCCTGCGCGCCAGGGCGGCGGTGGGCGTGGCCGGCCCAGCGGGCTGCGGCGCCTGCGCTGTGGTCCCGGCACGGCGGGCGTCGGAGAGCGGTCTACCGGCGGCGCGGGAGGCCTAGCGCTTGCCCACCCCCACCCCCACCCCGGGCGCCGGCCGGGCGCCCCGACAGGAGGGGGTGGGGCGGAGGCAGCCGATGGAGCGAGAGGGGGCTTAGATCCCACAGGGCTGTCAGGATGCGGCTCTCCCGCCGGCAGGTGTCGGCACTTTTGCTTCCCTCCGCGGTGAGGACCACCTTCTCCTGCCTCTCAGCTGACCTGGGCCGGTCCAACGAACCTGAGCGCAGGTGTTGCACCTGGGCTGAGGCTCAGGTCCCAGCTGGCATGGGGCCTGTCCAGAGACAGGCAGAAGCCTGTCTCCTGAGCATGCACGCGCCCAGTGCCAGGCTCAGCCGCAGCCAAAGTGACAGAAGAAGAGGCGTGTGTAGAGAGGCCCCCCTGCAACCGACTCCCCGCTCCCCGTGCAAGAGCACGGATTCCCAAGTAGGGCCCACTGGCAGGGCACTGAGGCCCGGAGCCACCTGCCATCAGCAGCGTAGTCCTGGGTGTCCCCGCAGCCCTCAGGAGCACCGGGGCCTGGGGCTTGATCGACTAGGCAGCTGCGCCTCGGCCAGAAGGGCTATCTGCTTTGGTTTGGAAATCTTGACAGTATCCCTGCGGCATTGTCCGCTATGGTAGCTTGGCACGGCAATCCATAGGAAAATCACCTGGTGGCGTGGCGTGCTCTGGCAGAGCGCAATGTGCTTAAGATGATGGGTTCTCACTTTTTTTCGCCCTCCCCAAAAACGGACGGTTACGACTGGAGGCAAGGCCCAAACAACCCACACGTCCGCTTTGGACGGTCACGATGGCCGCTTAGAATGTACCCGGTCCATGGAACGCCTGGACCTGTAAGCCCACTTGACCGCAGTGCCTGCCTCAAGTGAGCAGAAATGATTTCCACGCAAGTGTCTCAGCACCCAATAGGTAAGCAGTTTCGTTTTGCGTCCCCCGGCCCCAGAGCCGAGAGAAATGCTCGTTCGTTCGTTCGTTCGTTCGTTCGTTCGTTCGTTCGTTCGTTCGTAGGGTCCCAAACAGGAGGGCGAGAGGAGAAAGGGCAGGCTCATTGCTCGGAGTCGTCGGGGTGCTCTGGGGCCCCTCTCGTCCCAGAAAAGAAACGCAGAGAAAGAGAGGTCATTGACAAGGGTGAGGGAAGCCTCTGGGCCTGTCCTCTCCGGGAGACAGGTGTCTGGAGGCCTGGCCGGGAGCCCAGGCCGAAGCCCGCAGGCCACCGGTGGGAAAGGCCGGGGTTGCCCTGACAAAAGGTGGAGGTGACGGCGATGGGAGACAGCATGTCTGTGACCATTGCCGTGGGAGAGACCTGCAGGGCAACGCCGGCCGGCCCTAGCTAGGCCCCCGCTGGAGGAGGCCTCGGGGACTTTGGTTGGCGAGGAAACCCCCTCTTCGGAGGGGCCCGGCAGGCTGGCCCGGCCCAGACCCTCGGCCTGGGCCAGCTGAGCTATGGCCTGGAGAGGGGGCTCTCCCAGCAGCCCCAGATCTGCCCCAGGGCTCCCTTCCCCCACAGCCCCTTCTGCAAGGGGCCCTGCCCCTCCCCCCGCCTTAGAACTCAGCCCTCTGGCCTCCAGCAAGCGTGAGGAAGGAACTATTCCTATCCAACAGTGGCCCCTAGCGGTGGAAGTTTTGGCTCAGACTTTGGGCAACGGAGCCGCTCTCTGGTTCCTGGAGCTTCTTCAGTCTCTTGGCTTTTCCCCAGACAGACAGGAGGGAACAACTGTCCAGGACACCAGAGCAGAGCTTCTCTCCTAGCCCAGTCCCCACCCAGCAGGCTCCACCCACGTCGGCGACCCCTTCCGTCGCGTCCCCGTGGCCTCCTGGTGGCATTCGGTGTAAACATTTTGGAACCCCGCTTCCCCCAGCGCTGGAGGTTCTCCTGGCAGTGGACGCGCTCCCCGAAAGGGCATTGGGTGGGTTTCGGCAGGATGCCTGTTGGCCGCATCTGTCCCGCCACTGGCACTGGCACTGGCACTGGGGACAACTCCCGAGGGCAGAAAACGCCCCCCGCCCCCATCCATCACAACTGTCTTCCCACTCCCGGGCTCGGGCAGCTCCCGCCAGTGGCCAGCGTCTCCGGAGCAACCGGGCGGGGCGGGGGCGGGGCGAGTGTGCCGGGGGCGGGGCGAGGGGCGCCTGCGCGCCAGGGTGGCGGTGGGCGTGGCCGGCCCAGCGGGCTGCGGCGCCTGCGCTGTGGTCCCGGCACGGCGGGCGTCGGAGAGCGGTCTACCGGCGGCGCGGGAGGCCTAGCGCTTGCCCACCCCCACCCCCACCCCGGGCGCCGGCCGGGCGCCCCGACAGGAGGGGGTGGGGCGGAGGCAGCCGATGGAGCGAGAGGGGGCTTAGATCCCACAGGGCTGTCAGGATGCGGCTCTCCCGCCGGCAGGTGTCGGCACTTTTGCTTCCCTCCGCGGTGAGGACCACCTTCTCCTGCCTCTCAGCTGACCTGGGCCGGTCCAACGAACCTGAGCGCAGGTGTTGCACCTGGGCTGAGGCTCAGGTCCCAGCTGGCACGGGGCCTGTCCAGAGACAGGCAGAAGCCTGTCTCCTGAGCATGCACGCGCCCAGTGCCAGGCTCAGCCGCAGCCTAAGTGACAGAAGAAGAGGCGTGTGTAGAGAGGCCCCCCTGCAACCGACTCCCCGCTCCCCGTGCAAGAGCACGGATTCCCAAGTAGGGCCCACTGGCAGGGCACTGAGGCCCGGAGCCACCTGCCATCAGCAGCGTAGTCCTGGGTGTCCCCGCAGCCCTCAGGAGCACCGGGGCCTGGGGCTTGATCGACTAGGCAGCTGCGCCTCGGCCAGAAGGGCTATCTGCTTTGGTTTGGAAATCTTGACAGTATCCCTGCGGCATTGTCCGCTATGGTAGCTTGGCACGGCAATCCATAGGAAAATCACCTGGTGGCGTGGCGTGCTCTGGCAGAGCGCAATGTGCTTAAGATGATGGGTTCTCACTTTTTTTCGCCCTCCCCAAAAACGGACGGTTACGACTGGAGGCAAGGCCCAAACAACCCACACGTCCGCTTTGGACGGTCACGATGGCCGCTTAGAATGTACCCGGTCCATGGAACGCCTGGACCTGTAAGCCCACTTGACCGCAGTGCCTGCCTCAAGTGAGCAGAAATGATTTCCACGCAAGTGTCTCAGCACCCAATAGGTAAGCAGTTTCGTTTTGCGTCCCCCGGCCCCAGAGCCGAGAGAAATGCTCGTTCGTTCGTTCGTTCGTTCGTTCGTTCGTTCGTTCGTTCGTAGGGTCCCAAACAGGAGGGCGAGAGGAGAAAGGGCAGGCTCATTGCTCGGAGTCGTCGGGGTGCTCTGGGGCCCCTCTCGTCCCAGAAAAGAAACGCAGAGAAAGAGAGGTCATTGACAAGGGTGAGGGAAGCCTCTGGGCCTGTCCTCTCCGGGAGACAGGTGTCTGGAGGCCTGGCCGGGAGCCCAGGCCGAAGCCCGCAGGCCACCGGTGGGAAAGGCCGGGGTTGCCCTGACAAAAGGTGGAGGTGACGGCGATGGGAGACAGCATGTCTGTGACCATTGCCGTGGGAGAGACCTGCAGGGCAACGCCGGCCGGCCCTAGCTAGGCCCCCGCTGGAGGAGGCCTCGGGGACTTTGGTTGGCGAGGAAACCCCCTCTTCGGAGGGGCCCGGCAGGCTGGCCCGGCCGACCCTCGGCCTGGGCCAGCTGAGCTATGGCCTGGAGAGGGGGCTCTCCCAGCAGCCCCAGATCTGCCCCAGGGCTCCCTTCCCCCACAGCCCCTTCTGCAAGGGGCCCTGCCCCTCCCCCCGCCTTAGAACTCAGCCCTCTGGCCTCCAGCAAGCGTGAGGAAGGAACTATTCCTATCCAACAGTGGCCCCTAGCGGTGGAAGTTTTGGCTCAGACTTTGGGCAACGGAGCCGCTCTCTGGTTCCTGGAGCTTCTTCAGTCTCTTGGCTTTTCCCCAGACAGACAGGAGGGAACAACTGTCCAGGACACCAGAGCAGAGCTTCTCTCCTAGCCCAGTCCCCACCCAGCAGGCTCCACCCACGTCGGCGACCCCTTCCGTCGCGTCCCCGTGGCCTCCTGGTGGCATTCGGTGTAAACATTTTGGAACCCCGCTTCCCCCAGCGCTGGAGGTTCTCCTGGCAGTGGACGCGCTCCCCGAAAGGGCATTGGGTGGGTTTCGGCAGGATGCCTGTTGGCCGCATCTGTCCCGCCACTGGCACTGGCACTGGCACTGGGGACAACTCCCGAGGGCAGAAAACGCCCCCCGCCCCCATCCATCACAACTGTCTTCCCACTCCCGGGCTCGGGCAGCTCCCGCCAGTGGCCAGCGTCTCCGGAGCAACCGGGCGGGGCGGGGGCGGGGCGAGTGTGCCGGGGGCGGGGCGAGGGGCGCCTGCGCGCCAGGGTGGCGGTGGGCGTGGCCGGCCCAGCGGGCTGCGGCGCCTGCGCTGTGGTCCCGGCACGGCGGGCGTCGGAGAGCGGTCTACCGGCGGCGCGGGAGGCCTAGCGCTTGCCCACCCCCACCCCCACCCCGGGCGCCGGCCGGGCGCCCCGACAGGAGGGGGTGGGGCGGAGGCAGCCGATGGAGCGAGAGGGGGCTTAGATCCCACAGGGCTGTCAGGATGCGGCTCTCCCGCCGGCAGGTGTCGGCACTTTTGCTTCCCTCCGCGGTGAGGACCACCTTCTCCTGCCTCTCAGCTGACCTGGGCCGGTCCAACGAACCTGAGCGCAGGTGTTGCACCTGGGCTGAGGCTCAGGTCCCAGCTGGCACGGGGCCTGTCCAGAGACAGGCAGAAGCCTGTCTCCTGAGCATGCACGCGCCCAGTGCCAGGCTCAGCCGCAGCCTAAGTGACAGAAGAAGAGGCGTGTGTAGAGAGGCCCCCCTGCAACCGACTCCCCGCTCCCCGTGCAAGAGCACGGATTCCCAAGTAGGGCCCACTGGCAGGGCACTGAGGCCCGGAGCCACCTGCCATCAGCAGCGTAGTCCTGGGTGTCCCCGCAGCCCTCAGGAGCACCGGGGCCTGGGGCTTGATCGACTAGGCAGCTGCGCCTCGGCCAGAAGGGCTATCTGCTTTGGTTTGGAAATCTTGACAGTATCCCTGCGGCATTGTCCGCTATGGTAGCTTGGCACGGCAATCCATAGGAAAATCACCTGGTGGCGTGGCGTGCTCTGGCAGAGCGCAATGTGCTTAAGATGATGGGTTCTCACTTTTTTTCGCCCTCCCCAAAAACGGACGGTTACGACTGGAGGCAAGGCCCAAACAACCCACACGTCCGCTTTGGACGGTCACGATGGCCGCTTAGAATGTACCCGGTCCATGGAACGCCTGGACCTGTAAGCCCACTTGACCGCAGTGCCTGCCTCAAGTGAGCAGAAATGATTTCCACGCAAGTGTCTCAGCACCCAATAGGTAAGCAGTTTCGTTTTGCGTCCCCCGGCCCCAGAGCCGAGAGAAATGCTCGTTCGTTCGTTCGTTCGTTCGTTCGTTCGTTCGTAGGGTCCCAAACAGGAGGGCAAGAGGAGAAAGGGCAGGCTCATTGCTCGGAGTCGTCGGGGTGCTCTGGGGCCCCTCTCGTCCCAGAAAAGAAACGCAGAGAAAGAGAGGTCATTGACAAGGGTGAGGGAAGCCTCTGGGCCTGTCCTCTCCGGGAGACAGGTGTCTGGAGGCCTGGCCGGGAGCCCAGGCCGAAGCCCGCAGGCCACCGGTGGGAAAGGCCGGGGTTGCCCTGACAAAAGGTGGAGGTGACGGCGATGGGAGACAGCATGTCTGTGACCATTGCCGTGGGAGAGACCTGCAGGGCAACGCCGGCCGGCCCTAGCTAGGCCCCCGCTGGAGGAGGCCTCGGGGACTTTGGTTGGCGAGGAAACCCCCTCTTCGGAGGGGCCCGGCAGGCTGGCCCGGCCCAGACCCTCGGCCTGGGCCAGCTGAGCTATGGCCTGGAGAGGGGGCTCTCCCAGCAGCCCCAGATCTGCCCCAGGGCTCCCTTCCCCCACAGCCCCTTCTGCAAGGGGCCCTGCCCCTCCCCCCGCCTTAGAACTCAGCCCTCTGGCCTCCAGCAAGCGTGAGGAAGGAACTATTCCTATCCAACAGTGGCCCCTAGCGGTGGAAGTTTTGGCTCAGACTTTGGGCAACGGAGCCGCTCTCTGGTTCCTGGAGCTTCTTCAGTCTCTTGGCTTTTCCCCAGACAGACAGGAGGGAACAACTGTCCAGGACACCAGAGCAGAGCTTCTCTCCTAGCCCAGTCCCCACCCAGCAGGCTCCACCCACGTCGGCGACCCCTTCCGTCGCGTCCCCGTGGCCTCCTGGTGGCATTCGGTGTAAACATTTTGGAACCCCGCTTCCCCCAGCGCTGGAGGTTCTCCTGGCAGTGGACGCGCTCCCCGAAAGGGCATTGGGTGGGTTTCGGCAGGATGCCTGTTGGCCGCATCTGTCCCGCCACTGGCACTGGCACTGGCACTGGGGACAACTCCCGAGGGCAGAAAACGCCCCCCGCCCCCATCCATCACAACTGTCTTCCCACTCCCGGGCTCGGGCAGCTCCCGCCAGTGGCCAGCGTCTCCGGAGCAACCGGGCGGGGCGGGGGCGGGGCGAGTGTGCCGGGGGCGGGGCGAGGGGCGCCTGCGCGCCAGGGTGGCGGTGGGCGTGGCCGGCCCAGCGGGCTGCGGCGCCTGCGCTGTGGTCCCGGCACGGCGGGCGTCGGAGAGCGGTCTACCGGCGGCGCGGGAGGCCTAGCGCTTGCCCACCCCCACCCCCACCCCGGGCGCCGGCCGGGCGCCCCGACAGGAGGGGGTGGGGCGGAGGCAGCCGATGGAGCGAGAGGGGGCTTAGATCCCACAGGGCTGTCAGGATGCGGCTCTCCCGCCGGCAGGTGTCGGCACTTTTGCTTCCCTCCGCGGTGAGGACCACCTTCTCCTGCCTCTCAGCTGACCTGGGCCGGTCCAACGAACCTGAGCGCAGGTGTTGCACCTGGGCTGAGGCTCAGGTCCCAGCTGGCACGGGGCCTGTCCAGAGACAGGCAGAAGCCTGTCTCCTGAGCATGCACGCGCCCAGTGCCAGGCTCAGCCGCAGCCTAAGTGACAGAAGAAGAGGCGTGTGTAGAGAGGCCCCCCTGCAACCGACTCCCCGCTCCCCGTGCAAGAGCACGGATTCCCAAGTAGGGCCCACTGGCAGGGCACTGAGGCCCGGAGCCACCTGCCATCAGCAGCGTAGTCCTGGGTGTCCCCGCAGCCCTCAGGAGCACCGGGGCCTGGGGCTTGATCGACTAGGCAGCTGCGCCTCGGCCAGAAGGGCTATCTGCTTTGGTTTGGAAATCTTGACAGTATCCCTGCGGCATTGTCCGCTATGGTAGCTTGGCACGGCAATCCATAGGAAAATCACCTGGTGGCGTGGCGTGCTCTGGCAGAGCGCAATGTGCTTAAGATGATGGGTTCTCACTTTTTTTCGCCCTCCCCAAAAACGGACGGTTACGACTGGAGGCAAGGCCCAAACAACCCACACGTCCGCTTTGGACGGTCACGATGGCCGCTTAGAATGTACCCGGTCCATGGAACGCCTGGACCTGTAAGCCCACTTGACCGCAGTGCCTGCCTCAAGTGAGCAGAAATGATTTCCACGCAAGTGTCTCAGCACCCAATAGGTAAGCAGTTTCGTTTTGCGTCCCCCGGCCCCAGAGCCGAGAGAAATGCTCGTTCGTTCGTTCGTTCGTTCGTTCGTTCGTTCGTAGGGTCCCAAACAGGAGGGCGAGAGGAGAAAGGGCAGGCTCATTGCTCGGAGTCGTCGGGGTGCTCTGGGGCCCCTCTCGTCCCAGAAAAGAAACGCAGAGAAAGAGAGGTCATTGACAAGGGTGAGGGAAGCCTCTGGGCCTGTCCTCTCCGGGAGACAGGTGTCTGGAGGCCTGGCCGGGAGCCCAGGCCGAAGCCCGCAGGCCACCGGTGGGAAAGGCCGGGGTTGCCCTGACAAAAGGTGGAGGTGACGGCGATGGGAGACAGCATGTCTGTGACCATTGCCGTGGGAGAGACCTGCAGGGCAACGCCGGCCGGCCCTAGCTAGGCCCCCGCTGGAGGAGGCCTCGGGGACTTTGGTTGGCGAGGAAACCCCCTCTTCGGAGGGGCCCGGCAGGCTGGCCCGGCCCAGACCCTCGGCCTGGGCCAGCTGAGCTATGGCCTGGAGAGGGGGCTCTCCCAGCAGCCCCAGATCTGCCCCAGGGCTCCCTTCCCCCACAGCCCCTTCTGCAAGGGGCCCTGCCCCTCCCCCCGCCTTAGAACTCAGCCCTCTGGCCTCCAGCAAGCGTGAGGAAGGAACTATTCCTATCCAACAGTGGCCCCTAGCGGTGGAAGTTTTGGCTCAGACTTTGGGCAACGGAGCCGCTCTCTGGTTCCTGGAGCTTCTTCAGTCTCTTGGCTTTTCCCCAGACAGACAGGAGGGAACAACTGTCCAGGACACCAGAGCAGAGCTTCTCTCCTAGCCCAGTCCCCACCCAGCAGGCTCCACCCACGTCGGCGACCCCTTCCGTCGCGTCCCCGTGGCCTCCTGGTGGCATTCGGTGTAAACATTTTGGAACCCCGCTTCCCCCAGCGCTGGAGGTTCTCCTGGCAGTGGACGCGCTCCCCGAAAGGGCATTGGGTGGGTTTCGGCAGGATGCCTGTTGGCCGCATCTGTCCCGCCACTGGCACTGGCACTGGCACTGGGGACAACTCCCGAGGGCAGAAAACGCCCCCCGCCCCCATCCATCACAACTGTCTTCCCACTCCCGGGCTCGGGCAGCTCCCGCCAGTGGCCAGCGTCTCCGGAGCAACCGGGCGGGGCGGGGGCGGGGCGAGTGTGCCGGGGGCGGGGCGAGGGGCGCCTGCGCGCCAGGGTGGCGGTGGGCGTGGCCGGCCCAGCGGGCTGCGGCGCCTGCGCTGTGGTCCCGGCACGGCGGGCGTCGGAGAGCGGTCTACCGGCGGCGCGGGAGGCCTAGCGCTTGCCCACCCCCACCCCCACCCCGGGCGCCGGCCGGGCGCCCCGACAGGAGGGGGTGGGGCGGAGGCAGCCGATGGAGCGAGAGGGGGCTTAGATCCCACAGGGCTGTCAGGATGCGGCTCTCCCGCCGGCAGGTGTCGGCACTTTTGCTTCCCTCCGCGGTGAGGACCACCTTCTCCTGCCTCTCAGCTGACCTGGGCCGGTCCAACGAACCTGAGCGCAGGTGTTGCACCTGGGCTGAGGCTCAGGTCCCAGCTGGCACGGGGCCTGTCCAGAGACAGGCAGAAGCCTGTCTCCTGAGCATGCACGCGCCCAGTGCCAGGCTCAGCCGCAGCCAAAGTGACAGAAGAAGAGGCGTGTGTAGAGAGGCCCCCCTGCAACCGACTCCCCGCTCCCCGTGCAAGAGCACGGATTCCCAAGTAGGGCCCACTGGCAGGGCACTGAGGCCCGGAGCCACCTGCCATCAGCAGCGTAGTCCTGGGTGTCCCCGCAGCCCTCAGGAGCACCGGGGCCTGGGGCTTGATCGACTAGGCAGCTGCGCCTCGGCCAGAAGGGCTATCTGCTTTGGTTTGGAAATCTTGACAGTATCCCTGCGGCATTGTCCGCTATGGTAGCTTGGCACGGCAATCCATAGGAAAATCACCTGGTGGCGTGGCGTGCTCTGGCAGAGCGCAATGTGCTTAAGATGATGGGTTCTCACTTTTTTTCGCCCTCCCCAAAAACGGACGGTTACGACTGGAGGCAAGGCCCAAACAACCCACACGTCCGCTTTGGACGGTCACGATGGCCGCTTAGAATGTACCCGGTCCATGGAACGCCTGGACCTGTAAGCCCACTTGACCGCAGTGCCTGCCTCAAGTGAGCAGAAATGATTTCCACGCAAGTGTCTCAGCACCCAATAGGTAAGCAGTTTCGTTTTGCGTCCCCCGGCCCCAGAGCCGAGAGAAATGCTCGTTCGTTCGTTCGTTCGTTCGTTCGTTCGTTCGTAGGGTCCCAAACAGGGGGAGGGCGAGAGGAGAAAGGGCAGGCTCATTGCTCGGAGTCGTCGGGGTGCTCTGGGCCCCTCTCGTCCCAGAAAAGAAACGCAGAGAAAGAGAGGTCATTGACAAGGGTGAGGGAAGCCTCTGGGCCTGTCCTCTCCGGGGAGACAGGTGTCTGGAGGCCTGGCCGGGAGCCCAGGCCGAAGCCCGCAGGCCACCGGTGGGAAAGCCGGGGTTGCCCTGACAAAAGGTGGAGGTGACGGCGATGGGAGACAGCATGTCTGTGACCATTGCCGTGGGAGAGACCTGCAGGGCAACGCCGGCCGGCCCTAGCTAGGCCCCCGCTGGAGGAGGCCTCGGGGACTTTGGTTGGCGAGGATACCCCCTCTTCGGAGGGGCCCGGCAGGCTGGCCCGGCCCAGACCCTCGGCCTGGGCCAGCTGAGCTATGGCCTGGAGAGGGGGCTCTCCCAGCAGCCCCAGATCTGCCCCAGGGCTCCCTTCCCCCACAGCCCCTTCTGCAAGGGGCCCTGCCCCTCCCCCGCCTTAGAACTCAGCCCTCTGGCCTCCAGCAAGCGTGAGGAAGGAACTATTCCTATCCAACAGTGGCCCCTAGCGGTGGAAGTTTTGGCTCAGACTTTGGGCACGGAGCCGCTCTCTGGTTCCTGGAGCTTCTTCAGGTCTCTTGGCTTTTCCCCAGACAGACAGGAGGGAACAACTGTCCAGGACACCAGAGCAGAGCTTCTCTCCTAGCCCAGTCCCCACCAGCAGGCTCCACCCACGTCGGCGACCCCTTCCGTCGCGTCCCCGTGGCCTCCTGGTGGCATTCGGTGTAAACATTTTGGAACCCCGCTTCCCCCCAGCGCTGGAGGTTCTCCTGGCAGTGGACGCTGCTCCCCGAAAGGGCATTGGGTGGGTTTCGGCAGGATGCCTGTTGGCCGCATCTGTCCCGCCACTGGCACTGGCACTGGCACTGGGGGACAACTCCCGAGGCAGAAAACGCCCCCCGCCCCCATCCATCACAACTGTCTTTCCCACTCCCGGGCTCGGGCAGCTCCCGCCAGTGGCCAGCGTCTCCGGAGCAACCGGGCGGGGCGGGGGCGGGGCGAGTGTGCCGGGGGCGGGGCGAGGGGCGCCTGCGCGCCAGGGCGGCGGTGGGCGTGGCCGGCCCAGCGGGCTGCGGCGCCTGCGCTGTGGTCCCGGCACGGCGGGCGTCGGAGAGCGGTCTACCGGCGGCGCGGGAGCCTAGCGCTTGCCCACGCCCCACCCCCCACCCCGGGCGCCGGCCGGGCGCCCCGACAGGAGGGGGTGGGGCGGAGGCAGCCGATGGAGCGAGAGGGGGCTTAGATCCCACAGGGCTGTCCAGGATGCGGCTCTCCCGCCGGCAGGTGTCGGCACTTTTGGCTTCCCTCCGCGGTGAGGACCACCTTCTCCTGCCTCTCAGCTGACCTGGGCCGGTCCAACGAACCTGAGCGCAGGTGTTGCACCTGGGCTGAGGCTCAGGTCCCAGCTGGCATGGGGCCTGTCCAGAGACAGGCAGAAGCCTGTCTCCTGAGCATGCACGCGCCCAGTGCCAGGCTCAGCGCAGCCAAAGTGACAGAAGAAGAGGCGTGTGTAGAGAGGCCCCCCTGCAAACCGACTCCCCGCTCCCCGTGCAAGAGCACGGATTCCCCAAGTAGGGCCCACTGGCAGGGCACTGAGGCCCGGAGCCACCTGCCATCAGCAGCGTAGTCCTGGGTGTCCCCGCAGCCCTCAGGAGCACCGGGGCCTGGGGCTTGATCGACTAGGCAGCTGCGCCTCGGCCAGAAGGGCTATCTGCTTTGGTTTGGAAATTCTTGACAGTATCCCTGCGGCATTGTCCGCTATGTAGCTTGGCACGGCAATCCATCAGGAAAATCACCCTGGTGGCGA
>NW_026688527.1:0-40519 GCF_030445035.2 Dasypus novemcinctus
TGGGCCTGTCCTCTCCGGGAGACAGGTGTCTGGAGGCCTGGCCGGGAGCCCAGGCCGAAGCCCGCAGGCCACCGGTGGGAAAGGCCGGGGTTGCCCTGACAAAAGGTGGAGGTGACGGCGATGGGAGACAGCATGTCTGTGACCATTGCCGTGGGAGAGACCTGCAGGGCAACGCCGGCCGGCCCTAGCTAGGCCCCCGCTGGAGGAGGCCTCGGGGACTTTGGTTGGCGAGGAAACCCCCTCTTCGGAGGGGCCCGGCAGGCTGGCCCGGCCCAGACCCTCGGCCTGGGCCAGCTGAGCTATGGCCTGGAGAGGGGGCTCTCCCAGCAGCCCCAGATCTGCCCCAGGGCTCCCTTCCCCCACAGCCCCTTCTGCAAGGGGCCCTGCCCCTCCCCCCGCCTTAGAACTCAGCCCTCTGGCCTCCAGCAAGCGTGAGGAAGGAACTATTCCTATCCAACAGTGGCCCCTAGCGGTGGAAGTTTTGGCTCAGACTTTGGGCAACGGAGCCGCTCTCTGGTTCCTGGAGCTTCTTCAGTCTCTTGGCTTTTCCCCAGACAGACAGGAGGGAACAACTGTCCAGGACACCAGAGCAGAGCTTCTCTCCTAGCCCAGTCCCCACCCAGCAGGCTCCACCCACGTCGGCGACCCCTTCCGTCGCGTCCCCGTGGCCTCCTGGTGGCATTCGGTGTAAACATTTTGGAACCCCGCTTCCCCCAGCGCTGGAGGTTCTCCTGGCAGTGGACGCGCTCCCCGAAAGGGCATTGGGTGGGTTTCGGCAGGATGCCTGTTGGCCGCATCTGTCCCGCCACTGGCACTGGCACTGGCACTGGGGACAACTCCCGAGGGCAGAAAACGCCCCCCGCCCCCATCCATCACAACTGTCTTCCCACTCCCGGGCTCGGGCAGCTCCCGCCAGTGGCCAGCGTCTCCGGAGCAACCGGGCGGGGCGGGGGCGGGGCGAGTGTGCCGGGGGCGCGGCGAGGGGCGCCTGCGCGCCAGGGCGGCGGTGGGCGTGGCCGGCCCAGCGGGCTGCGGCGCCTGCGCTGTGGTCCCGGCACGGCGGGCGTCGGAGAGCGCTCTACCGGCGGCGCGGGAGGCCTAGCGCTTGCCCACCCCCACCCCCACCCCGGGCGCCGGCCGGGCGCCCCGACAGGAGGGGGTGGGGCGGAGGCAGCCGATGGAGCGAGAGGGGGCTTAGATCCCACAGGGCTGTCAGGATGCGGCTCTCCCGCCGGCAGGTGTCGGCACTTTTGCTTCCCTCCGCGGTGAGGACCACCTTCTCCTGCCTCTCAGCTGACCTGGGCCGGTCCAACGAACCTGAGCGCAGGTGTTGCACCTGGGCTGAGGCTCAGGTCCCAGCTGGCACGGGGCCTGTCCAGAGACAGGCAGAAGCCTGTCTCCTGAGCATGCACGCGCCCAGTGCCAGGCTCAGCCGCAGCCAAAGTGACAGAAGAAGAGGCGTGTGTAGAGAGGCCCCCCTGCAACCGACTCCCCGCTCCCCGTGCAAGAGCACGGATTCCCAAGTAGGGCCCACTGGCAGGGCACTGAGGCCCGGAGCCACCTGCCATCAGCAGCGTAGTCCTGGGTGTCCCCGCAGCCCTCAGGAGCACCGGGGCCTGGGGCTTGATCGACTAGGCAGCTGCGCCTCGGCCAGAAGGGCTATCTGCTTTGGTTTGGAAATCTTGACAGTATCCCTGCGGCATTGTCCGCTATGGTAGCTTGGCACGGCAATCCATAGGAAAATCACCTGGTGGCGTGGCGTGCTCTGGCAGAGCGCAATGTGCTTAAGATGATGGGTTCTCACTTTTTTTCGCCCTCCCCAAAAACGGACGGTTACGACTGGAGGCAAGGCCCAAACAACCCACACGTCCGCTTTGGACGGTCACGATGGCCGCTTAGAATGTACCCGGTCCATGGAACGCCTGGACCTGTAAGCCCACTTGACCGCAGTGCCTGCCTCAAGTGAGCAGAAATGATTTCCACGCAAGTGTCTCAGCACCCAATAGGTAAGCAGTTTCGTTTTGCGTCCCCCGGCCCCAGAGCCGAGAGAAATGCTCGTTCGTTCGTTCGTTCGTTCGTTCGTTCGTTCGTTCGTTCGTTCGTAGGGTCCCAAACAGGAGGGCGAGAGGAGAAAGGGCAGGCTCATTGCTCGGAGTCGTCGGGGTGCTCTGGGGCCCCTCTCGTCCCAGAAAAGAAACGCAGAGAAAGAGAGGTCATTGACAAGGGTGAGGGAAGCCTCTGGGCCTGTCCTCTCCGGGAGACAGGTGTCTGGAGGCCTGGCCGGGAGCCCAGGCCGAAGCCCGCAGGCCACCGGTGGGAAAGGCCGGGGTTGCCCTGACAAAAGGTGGAGGTGACGGCGATGGGAGACAGCATGTCTGTGACCATTGCCGTGGGAGAGACCTGCAGGGCAACGCCGGCCGGCCCTAGCTAGGCCCCCGCTGGAGGAGGCCTCGGGGACTTTGGTTGGCGAGGAAACCCCCTCTTCGGAGGGGCCCGGCAGGCTGGCCCGGCCCAGACCCTCGGCCTGGGCCAGCTGAGCTATGGCCTGGAGAGGGGGCTCTCCCAGCAGCCCCAGATCTGCCCCAGGGCTCCCTTCCCCCACAGCCCCTTCTGCAAGGGGCCCTGCCCCTCCCCCCGCCTTAGAACTCAGCCCTCTGGCCTCCAGCAAGCGTGAGGAAGGAACTATTCCTATCCAACAGTGGCCCCTAGCGGTGGAAGTTTTGGCTCAGACTTTGGGCAACGGAGCCGCTCTCTGGTTCCTGGAGCTTCTTCAGTCTCTTGGCTTTTCCCCAGACAGACAGGAGGGAACAACTGTCCAGGACACCAGAGCAGAGCTTCTCTCCTAGCCCAGTCCCCACCCAGCAGGCTCCACCCACGTCGGCGACCCCTTCCGTCGCGTCCCCGTGGCCTCCTGGTGGCATTCGGTGTAAACATTTTGGAACCCCGCTTCCCCCAGCGCTGGAGGTTCTCCTGGCAGTGGACGCGCTCCCCGAAAGGGCATTGGGTGGGTTTCGGCAGGATGCCTGTTGGCCGCATCTGTCCCGCCACTGGCACTGGCACTGGCACTGGGGACAACTCCCGAGGGCAGAAAACGCCCCCCGCCCCCATCCATCACAACTGTCTTCCCACTCCCGGGCTCGGGCAGCTCCCGCCAGTGGCCAGCGTCTCCGGAGCAACCGGGCGGGGCGGGGGCGGGGCGAGTGTGCCGGGGGCGCGGCGAGGGGCGCCTGCGCGCCAGGGCGGCGGTGGGCGTGGCCGGCCCAGCGGGCTGCGGCGCCTGCGCTGTGGTCCCGGCACGGCGGGCGTCGGAGAGCGCTCTACCGGCGGCGCGGGAGGCCTAGCGCTTGCCCACCCCCACCCCCACCCCGGGCGCCGGCCGGGCGCCCCGACAGGAGGGGGTGGGGCGGAGGCAGCCGATGGAGCGAGAGGGGGCTTAGATCCCACAGGGCTGTCAGGATGCGGCTCTCCCGCCGGCAGGTGTCGGCACTTTTGCTTCCCTCCGCGGTGAGGACCACCTTCTCCTGCCTCTCAGCTGACCTGGGCCGGTCCAACGAACCTGAGCGCAGGTGTTGCACCTGGGCTGAGGCTCAGGTCCCAGCTGGCACGGGGCCTGTCCAGAGACAGGCAGAAGCCTGTCTCCTGAGCATGCACGCGCCCAGTGCCAGGCTCAGCCGCAGCCAAAGTGACAGAAGAAGAGGCGTGTGTAGAGAGGCCCCCCTGCAACCGACTCCCCGCTCCCCGTGCAAGAGCACGGATTCCCAAGTAGGGCCCACTGGCAGGGCACTGAGGCCCGGAGCCACCTGCCATCAGCAGCGTAGTCCTGGGTGTCCCCGCAGCCCTCAGGAGCACCGGGGCCTGGGGCTTGATCGACTAGGCAGCTGCGCCTCGGCCAGAAGGGCTATCTGCTTTGGTTTGGAAATCTTGACAGTATCCCTGCGGCATTGTCCGCTATGGTAGCTTGGCACGGCAATCCATAGGAAAATCACCTGGTGGCGTGGCGTGCTCTGGCAGAGCGCAATGTGCTTAAGATGATGGGTTCTCACTTTTTTTCGCCCTCCCCAAAAACGGACGGTTACGACTGGAGGCAAGGCCCAAACAACCCACACGTCCGCTTTGGACGGTCACGATGGCCGCTTAGAATGTACCCGGTCCATGGAACGCCTGGACCTGTAAGCCCACTTGACCGCAGTGCCTGCCTCAAGTGAGCAGAAATGATTTCCACGCAAGTGTCTCAGCACCCAATAGGTAAGCAGTTTCGTTTTGCGTCCCCCGGCCCCAGAGCCGAGAGAAATGCTCGTTCGTTCGTTCGTTCGTTCGTTCGTTCGTTCGTTCGTTCGTTCGTAGGGTCCCAAACAGGAGGGCGAGAGGAGAAAGGGCAGGCTCATTGCTCGGAGTCGTCGGGGTGCTCTGGGGCCCCTCTCGTCCCAGAAAAGAAACGCAGAGAAAGAGAGGTCATTGACAAGGGTGAGGGAAGCCTCTGGGCCTGTCCTCTCCGGGAGACAGGTGTCTGGAGGCCTGGCCGGGAGCCCAGGCCGAAGCCCGCAGGCCACCGGTGGGAAAGGCCGGGGTTGCCCTGACAAAAGGTGGAGGTGACGGCGATGGGAGACAGCATGTCTGTGACCATTGCCGTGGGAGAGACCTGCAGGGCAACGCCGGCCGGCCCTAGCTAGGCCCCCGCTGGAGGAGGCCTCGGGGACTTTGGTTGGCGAGGAAACCCCCTCTTCGGAGGGGCCCGGCAGGCTGGCCCGGCCCAGACCCTCGGCCTGGGCCAGCTGAGCTATGGCCTGGAGAGGGGGCTCTCCCAGCAGCCCCAGATCTGCCCCAGGGCTCCCTTCCCCCACAGCCCCTTCTGCAAGGGGCCCTGCCCCTCCCCCCGCCTTAGAACTCAGCCCTCTGGCCTCCAGCAAGCGTGAGGAAGGAACTATTCCTATCCAACAGTGGCCCCTAGCGGTGGAAGTTTTGGCTCAGACTTTGGGCAACGGAGCCGCTCTCTGGTTCCTGGAGCTTCTTCAGTCTCTTGGCTTTTCCCCAGACAGACAGGAGGGAACAACTGTCCAGGACACCAGAGCAGAGCTTCTCTCCTAGCCCAGTCCCCACCCAGCAGGCTCCACCCACGTCGGCGACCCCTTCCGTCGCGTCCCCGTGGCCTCCTGGTGGCATTCGGTGTAAACATTTTGGAACCCCGCTTCCCCCAGCGCTGGAGGTTCTCCTGGCAGTGGACGCGCTCCCCGAAAGGGCATTGGGTGGGTTTCGGCAGGATGCCTGTTGGCCGCATCTGTCCCGCCACTGGCACTGGCACTGGCACTGGGGACAACTCCCGAGGGCAGAAAACGCCCCCCGCCCCCATCCATCACAACTGTCTTCCCACTCCCGGGCTCGGGCAGCTCCCGCCAGTGGCCAGCGTCTCCGGAGCAACCGGGCGGGGCGGGGGCGGGGCGAGTGTGCCGGGGGCGCGGCGAGGGGCGCCTGCGCGCCAGGGCGGCGGTGGGCGTGGCCGGCCCAGCGGGCTGCGGCGCCTGCGCTGTGGTCCCGGCACGGCGGGCGTCGGAGAGCGCTCTACCGGCGGCGCGGGAGGCCTAGCGCTTGCCCACCCCCACCCCCACCCCGGGCGCCGGCCGGGCGCCCCGACAGGAGGGGGTGGGGCGGAGGCAGCCGATGGAGCGAGAGGGGGCTTAGATCCCACAGGGCTGTCAGGATGCGGCTCTCCCGCCGGCAGGTGTCGGCACTTTTGCTTCCCTCCGCGGTGAGGACCACCTTCTCCTGCCTCTCAGCTGACCTGGGCCGGTCCAACGAACCTGAGCGCAGGTGTTGCACCTGGGCTGAGGCTCAGGTCCCAGCTGGCACGGGGCCTGTCCAGAGACAGGCAGAAGCCTGTCTCCTGAGCATGCACGCGCCCAGTGCCAGGCTCAGCCGCAGCCAAAGTGACAGAAGAAGAGGCGTGTGTAGAGAGGCCCCCCTGCAACCGACTCCCCGCTCCCCGTGCAAGAGCACGGATTCCCAAGTAGGGCCCACTGGCAGGGCACTGAGGCCCGGAGCCACCTGCCATCAGCAGCGTAGTCCTGGGTGTCCCCGCAGCCCTCAGGAGCACCGGGGCCTGGGGCTTGATCGACTAGGCAGCTGCGCCTCGGCCAGAAGGGCTATCTGCTTTGGTTTGGAAATCTTGACAGTATCCCTGCGGCATTGTCCGCTATGGTAGCTTGGCACGGCAATCCATAGGAAAATCACCTGGTGGCGTGGCGTGCTCTGGCAGAGCGCAATGTGCTTAAGATGATGGGTTCTCACTTTTTTTCGCCCTCCCCAAAAACGGACGGTTACGACTGGAGGCAAGGCCCAAACAACCCACACGTCCGCTTTGGACGGTCACGATGGCCGCTTAGAATGTACCCGGTCCATGGAACGCCTGGACCTGTAAGCCCACTTGACCGCAGTGCCTGCCTCAAGTGAGCAGAAATGATTTCCACGCAAGTGTCTCAGCACCCAATAGGTAAGCAGTTTCGTTTTGCGTCCCCCGGCCCCAGAGCCGAGAGAAATGCTCGTTCGTTCGTTCGTTCGTTCGTTCGTTCGTTCGTTCGTTCGTTCGTAGGGTCCCAAACAGGAGGGCGAGAGGAGAAAGGGCAGGCTCATTGCTCGGAGTCGTCGGGGTGCTCTGGGGCCCCTCTCGTCCCAGAAAAGAAACGCAGAGAAAGAGAGGTCATTGACAAGGGTGAGGGAAGCCTCTGGGCCTGTCCTCTCCGGGAGACAGGTGTCTGGAGGCCTGGCCGGGAGCCCAGGCCGAAGCCCGCAGGCCACCGGTGGGAAAGGCCGGGGTTGCCCTGACAAAAGGTGGAGGTGACGGCGATGGGAGACAGCATGTCTGTGACCATTGCCGTGGGAGAGACCTGCAGGGCAACGCCGGCCGGCCCTAGCTAGGCCCCCGCTGGAGGAGGCCTCGGGGACTTTGGTTGGCGAGGAAACCCCCTCTTCGGAGGGGCCCGGCAGGCTGGCCCGGCCCAGACCCTCGGCCTGGGCCAGCTGAGCTATGGCCTGGAGAGGGGGCTCTCCCAGCAGCCCCAGATCTGCCCCAGGGCTCCCTTCCCCCACAGCCCCTTCTGCAAGGGGCCCTGCCCCTCCCCCCGCCTTAGAACTCAGCCCTCTGGCCTCCAGCAAGCGTGAGGAAGGAACTATTCCTATCCAACAGTGGCCCCTAGCGGTGGAAGTTTTGGCTCAGACTTTGGGCAACGGAGCCGCTCTCTGGTTCCTGGAGCTTCTTCAGTCTCTTGGCTTTTCCCCAGACAGACAGGAGGGAACAACTGTCCAGGACACCAGAGCAGAGCTTCTCTCCTAGCCCAGTCCCCACCCAGCAGGCTCCACCCACGTCGGCGACCCCTTCCGTCGCGTCCCCGTGGCCTCCTGGTGGCATTCGGTGTAAACATTTTGGAACCCCGCTTCCCCCAGCGCTGGAGGTTCTCCTGGCAGTGGACGCGCTCCCCGAAAGGGCATTGGGTGGGTTTCGGCAGGATGCCTGTTGGCCGCATCTGTCCCGCCACTGGCACTGGCACTGGCACTGGGGACAACTCCCGAGGGCAGAAAACGCCCCCCGCCCCCATCCATCACAACTGTCTTCCCACTCCCGGGCTCGGGCAGCTCCCGCCAGTGGCCAGCGTCTCCGGAGCAACCGGGCGGGGTGGGGGCGGGGCGAGTGTGCCGGGGGCGCGGCGAGGGGCGCCTGCGCGCCAGGGCGGCGGTGGGCGTGGCCGGCCCAGCGGGCTGCGGCGCCTGCGCTGTGGTCCCGGCACGGCGGGCGTCGGAGAGCGCTCTACCGGCGGCGCGGGAGGCCTAGCGCTTGCCCACCCCCACCCCCACCCCGGGCGCCGGCCGGGCGCCCCGACAGGAGGGGGTGGGGCGGAGGCAGCCGATGGAGCGAGAGGGGGCTTAGATCCCACAGGGCTGTCAGGATGCGGCTCTCCCGCCGGCAGGTGTCGGCACTTTTGCTTCCCTCCGCGGTGAGGACCACCTTCTCCTGCCTCTCAGCTGACCTGGGCCGGTCCAACGAACCTGAGCGCAGGTGTTGCACCTGGGCTGAGGCTCAGGTCCCAGCTGGCACGGGGCCTGTCCAGAGACAGGCAGAAGCCTGTCTCCTGAGCATGCACGCGCCCAGTGCCAGGCTCAGCCGCAGCCAAAGTGACAGAAGAAGAGGCGTGTGTAGAGAGGCCCCCCTGCAACCGACTCCCCGCTCCCCGTGCAAGAGCACGGATTCCCAAGTAGGGCCCACTGGCAGGGCACTGAGGCCCGGAGCCACCTGCCATCAGCAGCGTAGTCCTGGGTGTCCCCGCAGCCCTCAGGAGCACCGGGGCCTGGGGCTTGATCGACTAGGCAGCTGCGCCTCGGCCAGAAGGGCTATCTGCTTTGGTTTGGAAATCTTGACAGTATCCCTGCGGCATTGTCCGCTATGGTAGCTTGGCACGGCAATCCATAGGAAAATCACCTGGTGGCGTGGCGTGCTCTGGCAGAGCGCAATGTGCTTAAGATGATGGGTTCTCACTTTTTTTCGCCCTCCCCAAAAACGGACGGTTACGACTGGAGGCAAGGCCCAAACAACCCACACGTCCGCTTTGGACGGTCACGATGGCCGCTTAGAATGTACCCGGTCCATGGAACGCCTGGACCTGTAAGCCCACTTGACCGCAGTGCCTGCCTCAAGTGAGCAGAAATGATTTCCACGCAAGTGTCTCAGCACCCAATAGGTAAGCAGTTTCGTTTTGCGTCCCCCGGCCCCAGAGCCGAGAGAAATGCTCGTTCGTTCGTTCGTTCGTTCGTTCGTTCGTTCGTTCGTTCGTAGGGTCCCAAACAGGAGGGCGAGAGGAGAAAGGGCAGGCTCATTGCTCGGAGTCGTCGGGGTGCTCTGGGGCCCCTCTCGTCCCAGAAAAGAAACGCAGAGAAAGAGAGGTCATTGACAAGGGTGAGGGAAGCCTCTGGGCCTGTCCTCTCCGGGAGACAGGTGTCTGGAGGCCTGGCCGGGAGCCCAGGCCGAAGCCCGCAGGCCACCGGTGGGAAAGGCCGGGGTTGCCCTGACAAAAGGTGGAGGTGACGGCGATGGGAGACAGCATGTCTGTGACCATTGCCGTGGGAGAGACCTGCAGGGCAACGCCGGCCGGCCCTAGCTAGGCCCCCGCTGGAGGAGGCCTCGGGGACTTTGGTTGGCGAGGAAACCCCCTCTTCGGAGGGGCCCGGCAGGCTGGCCCGGCCCAGACCCTCGGCCTGGGCCAGCTGAGCTATGGCCTGGAGAGGGGGCTCTCCCAGCAGCCCCAGATCTGCCCCAGGGCTCCCTTCCCCCACAGCCCCTTCTGCAAGGGGCCCTGCCCCTCCCCCCGCCTTAGAACTCAGCCCTCTGGCCTCCAGCAAGCGTGAGGAAGGAACTATTCCTATCCAACAGTGGCCCCTAGCGGTGGAAGTTTTGGCTCAGACTTTGGGCAACGGAGCCGCTCTCTGGTTCCTGGAGCTTCTTCAGTCTCTTGGCTTTTCCCCAGACAGACAGGAGGGAACAACTGTCCAGGACACCAGAGCAGAGCTTCTCTCCTAGCCCAGTCCCCACCCAGCAGGCTCCACCCACGTCGGCGACCCCTTCCGTCGCGTCCCCGTGGCCTCCTGGTGGCATTCGGTGTAAACATTTTGGAACCCCGCTTCCCCCAGCGCTGGAGGTTCTCCTGGCAGTGGACGCGCTCCCCGAAAGGGCATTGGGTGGGTTTCGGCAGGATGCCTGTTGGCCGCATCTGTCCCGCCACTGGCACTGGCACTGGCACTGGGGACAACTCCCGAGGGCAGAAAACGCCCCCCGCCCCCATCCATCACAACTGTCTTCCCACTCCCGGGCTCGGGCAGCTCCCGCCAGTGGCCAGCGTCTCCGGAGCAACCGGGCGGGGCGGGGGCGGGGCGAGTGTGCCGGGGGCGGGGCGAGGGGCGCCTGCGCGCCAGGGTGGCGGTGGGCGTGGCCGGCCCAGCGGGCTGCGGCGCCTGCGCTGTGGTCCCGGCACGGCGGGCGTCGGAGAGCGGTCTACCGGCGGCGCGGGAGGCCTAGCGCTTGCCCACCCCCACCCCCACCCCGGGCGCCGGCCGGGCGCCCCGACAGGAGGGGGTGGGGCGGAGGCAGCCGATGGAGCGAGAGGGGGCTTAGATCCCACAGGGCTGTCAGGATGCGGCTCTCCCGCCGGCAGGTGTCGGCACTTTTGCTTCCCTCCGCGGTGAGGACCACCTTCTCCTGCCTCTCAGCTGACCTGGGCCGGTCCAACGAACCTGAGCGCAGGTGTTGCACCTGGGCTGAGGCTCAGGTCCCAGCTGGCACGGGGCCTGTCCAGAGACAGGCAGAAGCCTGTCTCCTGAGCATGCACGCGCCCAGTGCCAGGCTCAGCCGCAGCCTAAGTGACAGAAGAAGAGGCGTGTGTAGAGAGGCCCCCCTGCAACCGACTCCCCGCTCCCCGTGCAAGAGCACGGATTCCCAAGTAGGGCCCACTGGCAGGGCACTGAGGCCCGGAGCCACCTGCCATCAGCAGCGTAGTCCTGGGTGTCCCCGCAGCCCTCAGGAGCACCGGGGCCTGGGGCTTGATCGACTAGGCAGCTGCGCCTCGGCCAGAAGGGCTATCTGCTTTGGTTTGGAAATCTTGACAGTATCCCTGCGGCATTGTCCGCTATGGTAGCTTGGCACGGCAATCCATAGGAAAATCACCTGGTGGCGTGGCGTGCTCTGGCAGAGCGCAATGTGCTTAAGATGATGGGTTCTCACTTTTTTTCGCCCTCCCCAAAAACGGACGGTTACGACTGGAGGCAAGGCCCAAACAACCCACACGTCCGCTTTGGACGGTCACGATGGCCGCTTAGAATGTACCCGGTCCATGGAACGCCTGGACCTGTAAGCCCACTTGACCGCAGTGCCTGCCTCAAGTGAGCAGAAATGATTTCCACGCAAGTGTCTCAGCACCCAATAGGTAAGCAGTTTCGTTTTGCGTCCCCCGGCCCCAGAGCCGAGAGAAATGCTCGTTCGTTCGTTCGTTCGTTCGTTCGTTCGTTCGTTCGTTCGTAGGGTCCCAAACAGGAGGGCGAGAGGAGAAAGGGCAGGCTCATTGCTCGGAGTCGTCGGGGTGCTCTGGGGCCCCTCTCGTCCCAGAAAAGAAACGCAGAGAAAGAGAGGTCATTGACAAGGGTGAGGGAAGCCTCTGGGCCTGTCCTCTCCGGGAGACAGGTGTCTGGAGGCCTGGCCGGGAGCCCAGGCCGAAGCCCGCAGGCCACCGGTGGGAAAGGCCGGGGTTGCCCTGACAAAAGGTGGAGGTGACGGCGATGGGAGACAGCATGTCTGTGACCATTGCCGTGGGAGAGACCTGCAGGGCAACGCCGGCCGGCCCTAGCTAGGCCCCCGCTGGAGGAGGCCTCGGGGACTTTGGTTGGCGAGGAAACCCCCTCTTCGGAGGGGCCCGGCAGGCTGGCCCGGCCCAGACCCTCGGCCTGGGCCAGCTGAGCTATGGCCTGGAGAGGGGGCTCTCCCAGCAGCCCCAGATCTGCCCCAGGGCTCCCTTCCCCCACAGCCCCTTCTGCAAGGGGCCCTGCCCCTCCCCCCGCCTTAGAACTCAGCCCTCTGGCCTCCAGCAAGCGTGAGGAAGGAACTATTCCTATCCAACAGTGGCCCCTAGCGGTGGAAGTTTTGGCTCAGACTTTGGGCAACGGAGCCGCTCTCTGGTTCCTGGAGCTTCTTCAGTCTCTTGGCTTTTCCCCAGACAGACAGGAGGGAACAACTGTCCAGGACACCAGAGCAGAGCTTCTCTCCTAGCCCAGTCCCCACCCAGCAGGCTCCACCCACGTCGGCGACCCCTTCCGTCGCGTCCCCGTGGCCTCCTGGTGGCATTCGGTGTAAACATTTTGGAACCCCGCTTCCCCCAGCGCTGGAGGTTCTCCTGGCAGTGGACGCGCTCCCCGAAAGGGCATTGGGTGGGTTTCGGCAGGATGCCTGTTGGCCGCATCTGTCCCGCCACTGGCACTGGCACTGGCACTGGGGACAACTCCCGAGGGCAGAAAACGCCCCCCGCCCCCATCCATCACAACTGTCTTCCCACTCCCGGGCTCGGGCAGCTCCCGCCAGTGGCCAGCGTCTCCGGAGCAACCGGGCGGGGCGGGGGCGGGGCGAGTGTGCCGGGGGCGGGGCGAGGGGCGCCTGCGCGCCAGGGTGGCGGTGGGCGTGGCCGGCCCAGCGGGCTGCGGCGCCTGCGCTGTGGTCCCGGCACGGCGGGCGTCGGAGAGCGGTCTACCGGCGGCGCGGGAGGCCTAGCGCTTGCCCACCCCCACCCCCACCCCGGGCGCCGGCCGGGCGCCCCGACAGGAGGGGGTGGGGCGGAGGCAGCCGATGGAGCGAGAGGGGGCTTAGATCCCACAGGGCTGTCAGGATGCGGCTCTCCCGCCGGCAGGTGTCGGCACTTTTGCTTCCCTCCGCGGTGAGGACCACCTTCTCCTGCCTCTCAGCTGACCTGGGCCGGTCCAACGAACCTGAGCGCAGGTGTTGCACCTGGGCTGAGGCTCAGGTCCCAGCTGGCACGGGGCCTGTCCAGAGACAGGCAGAAGCCTGTCTCCTGAGCATGCACGCGCCCAGTGCCAGGCTCAGCCGCAGCCTAAGTGACAGAAGAAGAGGCGTGTGTAGAGAGGCCCCCCTGCAACCGACTCCCCGCTCCCCGTGCAAGAGCACGGATTCCCAAGTAGGGCCCACTGGCAGGGCACTGAGGCCCGGAGCCACCTGCCATCAGCAGCGTAGTCCTGGGTGTCCCCGCAGCCCTCAGGAGCACCGGGGCCTGGGGCTTGATCGACTAGGCAGCTGCGCCTCGGCCAGAAGGGCTATCTGCTTTGGTTTGGAAATCTTGACAGTATCCCTGCGGCATTGTCCGCTATGGTAGCTTGGCACGGCAATCCATAGGAAAATCACCTGGTGGCGTGGCGTGCTCTGGCAGAGCGCAATGTGCTTAAGATGATGGGTTCTCACTTTTTTTCGCCCTCCCCAAAAACGGACGGTTACGACTGGAGGCAAGGCCCAAACAACCCACACGTCCGCTTTGGACGGTCACGATGGCCGCTTAGAATGTACCCGGTCCATGGAACGCCTGGACCTGTAAGCCCACTTGACCGCAGTGCCTGCCTCAAGTGAGCAGAAATGATTTCCACGCAAGTGTCTCAGCACCCAATAGGTAAGCAGTTTCGTTTTGCGTCCCCCGGCCCCAGAGCCGAGAGAAATGCTCGTTCGTTCGTTCGTTCGTTCGTTCGTTCGTTCGTAGGGTCCCAAACAGGAGGGCGAGAGGAGAAAGGGCAGGCTCATTGCTCGGAGTCGTCGGGGTGCTCTGGGGCCCCTCTCGTCCCAGAAAAGAAACGCAGAGAAAGAGAGGTCATTGACAAGGGTGAGGGAAGCCTCTGGGCCTGTCCTCTCCGGGAGACAGGTGTCTGGAGGCCTGGCCGGGAGCCCAGGCCGAAGCCCGCAGGCCACCGGTGGGAAAGGCCGGGGTTGCCCTGACAAAAGGTGGAGGTGACGGCGATGGGAGACAGCATGTCTGTGACCATTGCCGTGGGAGAGACCTGCAGGGCAACGCCGGCCGGCCCTAGCTAGGCCCCCGCTGGAGGAGGCCTCGGGGACTTTGGTTGGCGAGGAAACCCCCTCTTCGGAGGGGCCCGGCAGGCTGGCCCGGCCCAGACCCTCGGCCTGGGCCAGCTGAGCTATGGCCTGGAGAGGGGGCTCTCCCAGCAGCCCCAGATCTGCCCCAGGGCTCCCTTCCCCCACAGCCCCTTCTGCAAGGGGCCCTGCCCCTCCCCCCGCCTTAGAACTCAGCCCTCTGGCCTCCAGCAAGCGTGAGGAAGGAACTATTCCTATCCAACAGTGGCCCCTAGCGGTGGAAGTTTTGGCTCAGACTTTGGGCAACGGAGCCGCTCTCTGGTTCCTGGAGCTTCTTCAGTCTCTTGGCTTTTCCCCAGACAGACAGGAGGGAACAACTGTCCAGGACACCAGAGCAGAGCTTCTCTCCTAGCCCAGTCCCCACCCAGCAGGCTCCACCCACGTCGGCGACCCCTTCCGTCGCGTCCCCGTGGCCTCCTGGTGGCATTCGGTGTAAACATTTTGGAACCCCGCTTCCCCCAGCGCTGGAGGTTCTCCTGGCAGTGGACGCGCTCCCCGAAAGGGCATTGGGTGGGTTTCGGCAGGATGCCTGTTGGCCGCATCTGTCCCGCCACTGGCACTGGCACTGGCACTGGGGACAACTCCCGAGGGCAGAAAACGCCCCCCGCCCCCATCCATCACAACTGTCTTCCCACTCCCGGGCTCGGGCAGCTCCCGCCAGTGGCCAGCGTCTCCGGAGCAACCGGGCGGGGCGGGGGCGGGGCGAGTGTGCCGGGGGCGCGGCGAGGGGCGCCTGCGCGCCAGGGCGGCGGTGGGCGTGGCCGGCCCAGCGGGCTGCGGCGCCTGCGCTGTGGTCCCGGCACGGCGGGCGTCGGAGAGCGGTCTACCGGCGGCGCGGGAGGCCTAGCGCTTGCCCACCCCCACCCCCACCCCGGGCGCCGGCCGGGCGCCCCGACAGGAGGGGGTGGGGCGGAGGCAGCCGATGGAGCGAGAGGGGGCTTAGATCCCACAGGGCTGTCAGGATGCGGCTCTCCCGCCGGCAGGTGTCGGCACTTTTGCTTCCCTCCGCGGTGAGGACCACCTTCTCCTGCCTCTCAGCTGACCTGGGCCGGTCCAACGAACCTGAGCGCAGGTGTTGCACCTGGGCTGAGGCTCAGGTCCCAGCTGGCACGGGGCCTGTCCAGAGACAGGCAGAAGCCTGTCTCCTGAGCATGCACGCGCCCAGTGCCAGGCTCAGCCGCAGCCAAAGTGACAGAAGAAGAGGCGTGTGTAGAGAGGCCCCCCTGCAACCGACTCCCCGCTCCCCGTGCAAGAGCACGGATTCCCAAGTAGGGCCCACTGGCAGGGCACTGAGGCCCGGAGCCACCTGCCATCAGCAGCGTAGTCCTGGGTGTCCCCGCAGCCCTCAGGAGCACCGGGGCCTGGGGCTTGATCGACTAGGCAGCTGCGCCTCGGCCAGAAGGGCTATCTGCTTTGGTTTGGAAATCTTGACAGTATCCCTGCGGCATTGTCCGCTATGGTAGCTTGGCACGGCAATCCATAGGAAAATCACCTGGTGGCGTGGCGTGCTCTGGCAGAGCGCAATGTGCTTAAGATGATGGGTTCTCACTTTTTTTCGCCCTCCCCAAAAACGGACGGTTACGACTGGAGGCAAGGCCCAAACAACCCACACGTCCGCTTTGGACGGTCACGATGGCCGCTTAGAATGTACCCGGTCCATGGAACGCCTGGACCTGTAAGCCCACTTGACCGCAGTGCCTGCCTCAAGTGAGCAGAAATGATTTCCACGCAAGTGTCTCAGCACCCAATAGGTAAGCAGTTTCGTTTTGCGTCCCCCGGCCCCAGAGCCGAGAGAAATGCTCGTTCGTTCGTTCGTTCGTTCGTTCGTTCGTTCGTTCGTTCGTTCATTCGTAGGGTCCCAAACAGGAGGGCGAGAGGAGAAAGGGCAGGCTCATTGCTCGGAGTCGTCGGGGTGCTCTGGGGCCCCTCTCGTCCCAGAAAAGAAACGCAGAGAAAGAGAGGTCATTGACAAGGGTGAGGGAAGCCTCTGGGCCTGTCCTCTCCGGGAGACAGGTGTCTGGAGGCCTGGCCAGGAGCCCAGGCCGAAGCCCGCAGGCCACCGGTGGGAAAGGCCGGGGTTGCCCTGACAAAAGGTGGAGGTGACGGCGATGGGAGACAGCATGTCTGTGACCATTGCCGTGGGAGAGACCTGCAGGGCAACGCCGGCCGGCCCTAGCTAGGCCCCCGCTGGAGGAGGCCTCGGGGACTTTGGTTGGCGAGGAAACCCCCTCTTCGGAGGGGCCCGGCAGGCTGGCCCGGCCCAGACCCTCGGCCTGGGCCAGCTGAGCTATGGCCTGGAGAGGGGGCTCTCCCAGCAGCCCCAGATCTGCCCCAGGGCTCCCTTCCCCCACAGCCCCTTCTGCAAGGGGCCCTGCCCCTCCCCCCGCCTTAGAACTCAGCCCTCTGGCCTCCAGCAAGCGTGAGGAAGGAACTATTCCTATCCAACAGTGGCCCCTAGCGGTGGAAGTTTTGGCTCAGACTTTGGGCAACGGAGCCGCTCTCTGGTTCCTGGAGCTTCTTCAGTCTCTTGGCTTTTCCCCAGACAGACAGGAGGGAACAACTGTCCAGGACACCAGAGCAGAGCTTCTCTCCTAGCCCAGTCCCCACCCAGCAGGCTCCACCCACGTCGGCGACCCCTTCCGTCGCGTCCCCGTGGCCTCCTGTGGCATTCGGTGTAAACATTTTGGAACCCCGCTTCCCCCAGCGCTGGAGGTTCTCCTGGCAGTGGACGCGCTCCCCGAAAGGGCATTGGGTGGGTTTCGGCAGGATGCCTGTTGGCCGCATCTGTCCCGCCACTGGCACTGGCACTGGCACTGGGGACAACTCCCGAGGGCAGAAAACGCCCCCCGCCCCCATCCATCACAACTGTCTTCCCACTCCCGGGCTCGGGCAGCTCCCGCCAGTGGCCAGCGTCTCCGGAGCAACCGGGCGTGGCGGGGGCGGGGCGAGTGTGCCGGGGGCGCGGCGAGGGGCGCCTGCGCGCCAGGGCGGCGGTGGGCGTGGCCGGCCCAGCGGGCTGCGGCGCCTGCGCTGTGGTCCCGGCACGGCGGGCGTCGGAGAGCGGTCTACCGGCGGCGCAGGAGGCCTAGCGCTTGCCCACCCCCACCCCCACCCCGGGCGCCGGCCGGGCGCCCCGACAGGAGGGGGTGGGGCGGAGGCAGCCGATGGAGCGAGAGGGGGCTTAGATCCCACAGGGCTGTCAGGATGCGGCTCTCCCGCCGGCAGGTGTCGGCACTTTTGCTTCCCTCCGCGGTGAGGACCACCTTCTCCTGCCTCTCAGCTGACCTGGGCCGGTCCAACGAACCTGAGCGCAGGTGTTGCACCTGGGCTGAGGCTCAGGTCCCAGCTGGCATGGGGCCTGTCCAGAGACAGGCAGAAGCCTGTCTCCTGAGCATGCACGCGCCCAGTGCCAGGCTCAGCCGCAGCCAAAGTGACAGAAGAAGAGGCGTGTGTAGAGAGGCCCCCCTGCAACCGACTCCCCGCTCCCCGTGCAAGAGCACGGATTCCCAAGTAGGGCCCACTGGCAGGGCACTGAGGCCCGGAGCCACCTGCCATCAGCAGCGTAGTCCTGGGTGTCCCCGCAGCCCTCAGGAGCACCGGGGCCTGGGGCTTGATCGACTAGGCAGCTGCGCCTCGGCCAGAAGGGCTATCTGCTTTGGTTTGGAAATCTTGACAGTATCCCTGCGGCATTGTCCGCTATGGTAGCTTGGCACGGCAATCCATAGGAAAATCACCTGGTGGCGTGGCGTGCTCTGGCAGAGCGCAATGTGCTTAAGATGATGGGTTCTCACTTTTTTTCGCCCTCCCCAAAAACGGACGGTTACGACTGGAGGCAAGGCCCAAACAACCCACACGTCCGCTTTGGACGGTCACGATGGCCGCTTAGAATGTACCCGGTCCATGGAACGCCTGGACCTGTAAGCCCACTTGACCGCAGTGCCTGCCTCAAGTGAGCAGAAATGATTTCCACGCAAGTGTCTCAGCACCCAATAGGTAAGCAGTTTCGTTTTGCGTCCCCCGGCCCCAGAGCCGAGAGAAATGCTCGTTCGTTCGTTCGTTCGTTCGTTCGTTCGTTCGTAGGGTCCCAAACAGGAGGGCGAGAGGAGAAAGGGCAGGCTCATTGCTCGGAGTCGTCGGGGTGCTCTGGGGCCCCTCTCGTCCCAGAAAAGAAACGCAGAGAAAGAGAGGTCATTGACAAGGGTGAGGGAAGCCTCTGGGCCTGTCCTCTCCGGGAGACAGGTGTCTGGAGGCCTGGCCGGGAGCCCAGGCCGAAGCCCGCAGGCCACCGGTGGGAAAGGCCGGGGTTGCCCTGACAAAAGGTGGAGGTGACGGCGATGGGAGACAGCATGTCTGTGACCATTGCCGTGGGAGAGACCTGCAGGGCAACGCCGGCCGGCCCTAGCTAGGCCCCCGCTGGAGGAGGCCTCGGGGACTTTGGTTGGCGAGGAAACCCCCTCTTCGGAGGGGCCCGGCAGGCTGGCCCGGCCCAGACCCTCGGCCTGGGCCAGCTGAGCTATGGCCTGGAGAGGGGGCTCTCCCAGCAGCCCCAGATCTGCCCCAGGGCTCCCTTCCCCCACAGCCCCTTCTGCAAGGGGCCCTGCCCCTCCCCCCGCCTTAGAACTCAGCCCTCTGGCCTCCAGCAAGCGTGAGGAAGGAACTATTCCTATCCAACAGTGGCCCCTAGCGGTGGAAGTTTTGGCTCAGACTTTGGGCAACGGAGCCGCTCTCTGGTTCCTGGAGCTTCTTCAGTCTCTTGGCTTTTCCCCAGACAGACAGGAGGGAACAACTGTCCAGGACACCAGAGCAGAGCTTCTCTCCTAGCCCAGTCCCCACCCAGCAGGCTCCACCCACGTCGGCGACCCCTTCCGTCGCGTCCCCGTGGCCTCCTGGTGGCATTCGGTGTAAACATTTTGGAACCCCGCTTCCCCCAGCGCTGGAGGTTCTCCTGGCAGTGGACGCGCTCCCCGAAAGGGCATTGGGTGGGTTTCGGCAGGATGCCTGTTGGCCGCATCTGTCCCGCCACTGGCACTGGCACTGGCACTGGGGACAACTCCCGAGGGCAGAAAACGCCCCCCGCCCCCATCCATCACAACTGTCTTCCCACTCCCGGGCTCGGGCAGCTCCCGCCAGTGGCCAGCGTCTCCGGAGCAACCGGGCGGGGCGGGGGCGGGGCGAGTGTGCCGGGGGCGGGGCGAGGGGCGCCTGCGCGCCAGGGCGGCGGTGGGCGTGGCCGGCCCAGCGGGCTGCGGCGCCTGCGCTGTGGTCCCGGCACGGCGGGCGTCGGAGAGCGGTCTACCGGCGGCGCGGGAGGCCTAGCGCTTGCCCACCCCCACCCCCACCCCGGGCGCCGGCCGGGCGCCCCGACAGGAGGGGGTGGGGCGGAGGCAGCCGATGGAGCGAGAGGGGGCTTAGATCCCACAGGGCTGTCAGGATGCGGCTCTCCCGCCGGCAGGTGTCGGCACTTTTGCTTCCCTCCGCGGTGAGGACCACCTTCTCCTGCCTCTCAGCTGACCTGGGCCGGTCCAACGAACCTGAGCGCAGGTGTTGCACCTGGGCTGAGGCTCAGGTCCCAGCTGGCATGGGGCCTGTCCAGAGACAGGCAGAAGCCTGTCTCCTGAGCATGCACGCGCCCAGTGCCAGGCTCAGCCGCAGCCAAAGTGACAGAAGAAGAGGCGTGTGTAGAGAGGCCCCCCTGCAACCGACTCCCCGCTCCCCGTGCAAGAGCACGGATTCCCAAGTAGGGCCCACTGGCAGGGCACTGAGGCCCGGAGCCACCTGCCATCAGCAGCGTAGTCCTGGGTGTCCCCGCAGCCCTCAGGAGCACCGGGGCCTGGGGCTTGATCGACTAGGCAGCTGCGCCTCGGCCAGAAGGGCTATCTGCTTTGGTTTGGAAATCTTGACAGTATCCCTGCGGCATTGTCCGCTATGGTAGCTTGGCACGGCAATCCATAGGAAAATCACCTGGTGGCGTGGCGTGCTCTGGCAGAGCGCAATGTGCTTAAGATGATGGGTTCTCACTTTTTTTCGCCCTCCCCAAAAACGGACGGTTACGACTGGAGGCAAGGCCCAAACAACCCACACGTCCGCTTTGGACGGTCACGATGGCCGCTTAGAATGTACCCGGTCCATGGAACGCCTGGACCTGTAAGCCCACTTGACCGCAGTGCCTGCCTCAAGTGAGCAGAAATGATTTCCACGCAAGTGTCTCAGCACCCAATAGGTAAGCAGTTTCGTTTTGCGTCCCCCGGCCCCAGAGCCGAGAGAAATGCTCGTTCGTTCGTTCGTTCGTTCGTTCGTTCGTTCGTTCGTTCGTTCGTTCGTTCGTAGGGTCCCAAACAGGAGGGCGAGAGGAGAAAGGGCAGGCTCATTGCTCGGAGACGTCGGGGTGCTCTGGGGCCCCTCTCGTCCCAGAAAAGAAACGCAGAGAAAGAGAGGTCATTGACAAGGGTGAGGGAAGCCTCTGGGCCTGTCCTCTCCGGGAGACAGGTGTCTGGAGGCCTGGCCGGGAGCCCAGGCCGAAGCCCGCAGGCCACCGGTGGGAAAGGCCGGGGTTGCCCTGACAAAAGGTGGAGGTGACGGCGATGGGAGACAGCATGTCTGTGACCATTGCCGTGGGAGAGACCTGCAGGGCAACGCCGGCCGGCCCTAGCTAGGCCCCCGCTGGAGGAGGCCTCGGGGACTTTGGTTGGCGAGGAAACCCCCTCTTCGGAGGGGCCCGGCAGGCTGGCCCGGCCCAGACCCTCGGCCTGGGCCAGCTGAGCTATGGCCTGGAGAGGGGGCTCTCCCAGCAGCCCCAGATCTGCCCCAGGGCTCCCTTCCCCCACAGCCCCTTCTGCAAGGGGCCCTGCCCCTCCCCCCGCCTTAGAACTCAGCCCTCTGGCCTCCAGCAAGCGTGAGGAAGGAACTATTCCTATCCAACAGTGGCCCCTAGCGGTGGAAGTTTTGGCTCAGACTTTGGGCAACGGAGCCGCTCTCTGGTTCCTGGAGCTTCTTCAGTCTCTTGGCTTTTCCCCAGACAGACAGGAGGGAACAACTGTCCAGGACACCAGAGCAGAGCTTCTCTCCTAGCCCAGTCCCCACCCAGCAGGCTCCACCCACGTCGGCGACCCCTTCCGTCGCGTCCCCGTGGCCTCCTGGTGGCATTCGGTGTAAACATTTTGGAACCCCGCTTCCCCCAGCGCTGGAGGTTCTCCTGGCAGTGGACGCGCTCCCCGAAAGGGCATTGGGTGGGTTTCGGCAGGATGCCTGTTGGCCGCATCTGTCCCGCCACTGGCACTGGCACTGGCACTGGGGACAACTCCCGAGGGCAGAAAACGCCCCCCGCCCCCATCCATCACAACTGTCTTCCCACTCCCGGGCTCGGGCAGCTCCCGCCAGTGGCCAGCGTCTCCGGAGCAACCGGGCGGGGCGGGGGCGGGGCGAGTGTGCCGGGGGCGGGGCGAGGGGCGCCTGCGCGCCAGGGTGGCGGTGGGCGTGGCCGGCCCAGCGGGCTGCGGCGCCTGCGCTGTGGTCCCGGCACGGCGGGCGTCGGAGAGCGGTCTACCGGCGGCGCGGGAGGCCTAGCGCTTGCCCACCCCCACCCCCACCCCGGGCGCCGGCCGGGCGCCCCGACAGGAGGGGGTGGGGCGGAGGCAGCCGATGGAGCGAGAGGGGGCTTAGATCCCACAGGGCTGTCAGGATGCGGCTCTCCCGCCGGCAGGTGTCGGCACTTTTGCTTCCCTCCGCGGTGAGGACCACCTTCTCCTGCCTCTCAGCTGACCTGGGCCGGTCCAACGAACCTGAGCGCAGGTGTTGCACCTGGGCTGAGGCTCAGGTCCCAGCTGGCACGGGGCCTGTCCAGAGACAGGCAGAAGCCTGTCTCCTGAGCATGCACGCGCCCAGTGCCAGGCTCAGCCGCAGCCAAAGTGACAGAAGAAGAGGCGTGTGTAGAGAGGCCCCCCTGCAACCGACTCCCCGCTCCCCGTGCAAGAGCACGGATTCCCAAGTAGGGCCCACTGGCAGGGCACTGAGGCCCGGAGCCACCTGCCATCAGCAGCGTAGTCCTGGGTGTCCCCGCAGCCCTCAGGAGCACCGGGGCCTGGGGCTTGATCGACTAGGCAGCTGCGCCTCGGCCAGAAGGGCTATCTGCTTTGGTTTGGAAATCTTGACAGTATCCCTGCGGCATTGTCCGCTATGGTAGCTTGGCACGGCAATCCATAGGAAAATCACCTGGTGGCGTGGCGTGCTCTGGCAGAGCGCAATGTGCTTAAGATGATGGGTTCTCACTTTTTTTCGCCCTCCCCAAAAACGGACGGTTACGACTGGAGGCAAGGCCCAAACAACCCACACGTCCGCTTTGGACGGTCACGATGGCCGCTTAGAATGTACCCGGTCCATGGAACGCCTGGACCTGTAAGCCCACTTGACCGCAGTGCCTGCCTCAAGTGAGCAGAAATGATTTCCACGCAAGTGTCTCAGCACCCAATAGGTAAGCAGTTTCGTTTTGCGTCCCCCGGCCCCAGAGCCGAGAGAAATGCTCGTTCGTTCGTTCGTTCGTTCGTTCGTTCGTTCGTAGGGTCCCAAACAGGAGGGCGAGAGGAGAAAGGGCAGGCTCATTGCTCGGAGTCGTCGGGGTGCTCTGGGGCCCCTCTCGTCCCAGAAAAGAAACGCAGAGAAAGAGAGGTCATTGACAAGGGTGAGGGAAGCCTCTGGGCCTGTCCTCTCCGGGAGACAGGTGTCTGGAGGCCTGGCCGGGAGCCCAGGCCGAAGCCCGCAGGCCACCGGTGGGAAAGGCCGGGGTTGCCCTGACAAAAGGTGGAGGTGACGGCGATGGGAGACAGCATGTCTGTGACCATTGCCGTGGGAGAGACCTGCAGGGCAACGCCGGCCGGCCCTAGCTAGGCCCCCGCTGGAGGAGGCCTCGGGGACTTTGGTTGGCGAGGAAACCCCCTCTTCGGAGGGGCCCGGCAGGCTGGCCCGGCCCAGACCCTCGGCCTGGGCCAGCTGAGCTATGGCCTGGAGAGGGGGCTCTCCCAGCAGCCCCAGATCTGCCCCAGGGCTCCCTTCCCCCACAGCCCCTTCTGCAAGGGGCCCTGCCCCTCCCCCCGCCTTAGAACTCAGCCCTCTGGCCTCCAGCAAGCGTGAGGAAGGAACTATTCCTATCCAACAGTGGCCCCTAGCGGTGGAAGTTTTGGCTCAGACTTTGGGCAACGGAGCCGCTCTCTGGTTCCTGGAGCTTCTTCAGTCTCTTGGCTTTTCCCCAGACAGACAGGAGGGAACAACTGTCCAGGACACCAGAGCAGAGCTTCTCTCCTAGCCCAGTCCCCACCCAGCAGGCTCCACCCACGTCGGCGACCCCTTCCGTCGCGTCCCCGTGGCCTCCTGGTGGCATTCGGTGTAAACATTTTGGAACCCCGCTTCCCCCAGCGCTGGAGGTTCTCCTGGCAGTGGACGCGCTCCCCGAAAGGGCATTGGGTGGGTTTCGGCAGGATGCCTGTTGGCCGCATCTGTCCCGCCACTGGCACTGGCACTGGCACTGGGGACAACTCCCGAGGGCAGAAAACGCCCCCCGCCCCCATCCATCACAACTGTCTTCCCACTCCCGGGCTCGGGCAGCTCCCGCCAGTGGCCAGCGTCTCCGGAGCAACCGGGCGGGGCGGGGGGGCGGGGCGAGTGTGCCGGGGGCGCGGCGAGGGGCGCCTGCGCGCCAGGGCGGCGGTGGGCGTGGCCGGCCCAGCGGGCTGCGGCGCCTGCGCTGTGGTCCCGGCACGGCGGGCGTCGGAGAGCGGTCTACCGGCGGCGCGGGAGGCCTAGCGCTTGCCCACCCCCACCCCCACCCCCGGCGCCGGCCGGGCGCCCCGACAGGAGGGGGTGGGGCGGAGGCAGCCGATGGAGCGAGAGGGGGCTTAGATCCCACAGGGCTGTCAGGATGCGGCTCTCCCGCCGGCAGGTGTCGGCACTTTTGCTTCCCTCCGCGGTGAGGACCACCTTCTCCTGCCTCTCAGCTGACCTGGGCCGGTCCAACGAACCTGAGCGCAGGTGTTGCACCTGGGCTGAGGCTCAGGTCCCAGCTGGCACGGGGCCTGTCCAGAGACAGGCAGAAGCCTGTCTCCTGAGCATGCACGCGCCCAGTGCCAGGCTCAGCCGCAGCCAAAGTGACAGAAGAAGAGGCGTGTGTAGAGAGGCCCCCCTGCAACCGACTCCCCGCTCCCCGTGCAAGAGCACGGATTCCCAAGTAGGGCCCACTGGCAGGGCACTGAGGCCCGGAGCCACCTGCCATCAGCAGCGTAGTCCTGGGTGTCCCCGCAGCCCTCAGGAGCACCGGGGCCTGGGGCTTGATCGACTAGGCAGCTGCGCCTCGGCCAGAAGGGCTATCTGCTTTGGTTTGGAAATCTTGACAGTATCCCTGCGGCATTGTCCGCTATGGTAGCTTGGCACGGCAATCCATAGGAAAATCACCTGGTGGCGTGGCGTGCTCTGGCAGAGCGCAATGTGCTTAAGATGATGGGTTCTCACTTTTTTTCGCCCTCCCCAAAAACGGACGGTTACGACTGGAGGCAAGGCCCAAACAACCCACACGTCCGCTTTGGACGGTCACGATGGCCGCTTAGAATGTACCCGGTCCATGGAACGCCTGGACCTGTAAGCCCACTTGACCGCAGTGCCTGCCTCAAGTGAGCAGAAATGATTTCCACGCAAGTGTCTCAGCACCCAATAGGTAAGCAGTTTCGTTTTGCGTCCCCCGGCCCCAGAGCCGAGAGAAATGCTCGTTCGTTCGTTCGTTCGTTCGTTCGTTCGTTCGTAGGGTCCCAAACAGGAGGGCGAGAGGAGAAAGGGCAGGCTCATTGCTCGGAGTCGTCGGGGTGCTCTGGGGCCCCTCTCGTCCCAGAAAAGAAACGCAGAGAAAGAGAGGTCATTGACAAGGGTGAGGGAAGCCTCTGGGCCTGTCCTCTCCGGGAGACAGGTGTCTGGAGGCCTGGCCGGGAGCCCAGGCCGAAGCCCGCAGGCCACCGGTGGGAAAGGCCGGGGTTGCCCTGACAAAAGGTGGAGGTGACGGCGATGGGAGACAGCATGTCTGTGACCATTGCCGTGGGAGAGACCTGCAGGGCAACGCCGGCCGGCCCTAGCTAGGCCCCCGCTGGAGGAGGCCTCGGGGACTTTGGTTGGCGAGGAAACCCCCTCTTCGGAGGGGCCCGGCAGGCTGGCCCGGCCCAGACCCTCGGCCTGGGCCAGCTGAGCTATGGCCTGGAGAGGGGGCTCTCCCAGCAGCCCCAGATCTGCCCCAGGGCTCCCTTCCCCCACAGCCCCTTCTGCAAGGGGCCCTGCCCCTCCCCCCGCCTTAGAACTCAGCCCTCTGGCCTCCAGCAAGCGTGAGGAAGGAACTATTCCTATCCAACAGTGGCCCCTAGCGGTGGAAGTTTTGGCTCAGACTTTGGGCAACGGAGCCGCTCTCTGGTTCCTGGAGCTTCTTCAGTCTCTTGGCTTTTCCCCAGACAGACAGGAGGGAACAACTGTCCAGGACACCAGAGCAGAGCTTCTCTCCTAGCCCAGTCCCCACCCAGCAGGCTCCACCCACGTCGGCGACCCCTTCCGTCGCGTCCCCGTGGCCTCCTGGTGGCATTCGGTGTAAACATTTTGGAACCCCGCTTCCCCCAGCGCTGGAGGTTCTCCTGGCAGTGGACGCGCTCCCCGAAAGGGCATTGGGTGGGTTTCGGCAGGATGCCTGTTGGCCGCATCTGTCCCGCCACTGGCACTGGCACTGGCACTGGGGACAACTCCCGAGGGCAGAAAACGCCCCCCGCCCCCATCCATCACAACTGTCTTCCCACTCCCGGGCTCGGGCAGCTCCCGCCAGTGGCCAGCGTCTCCGGAGCAACCGGGCGGGGCGGGGGGGCGGGGCGAGTGTGCCGGGGGCGCGGCGAGGGGCGCCTGCGCGCCAGGGCGGCGGTGGGCGTGGCCGGCCCAGCGGGCTGCGGCGCCTGCGCTGTGGTCCCGGCACGGCGGGCGTCGGAGAGCGGTCTACCGGCGGCGCGGGAGGCCTAGCGCTTGCCCACCCCCACCCCCACCCCGGGCGCCGGCCGGGCGCCCCGACAGGAGGGGGTGGGGCGGAGGCAGCCGATGGAGCGAGAGGGGGCTTAGATCCCACAGGGCTGTCAGGATGCGGCTCTCCCGCCGGCAGGTGTCGGCACTTTTGCTTTCCTCCGCGGTGAGGACCACCTTCTCCTGCCTCTCAGCTGACCTGGGCCGGTCCAACGAACCTGAGCGCAGGTGTTGCACCTGGGCTGAGGCTCAGGTCCCAGCTGGCACGGGGCCTGTCCAGAGACAGGCAGAAGCCTGTCTCCTGAGCATGCACGCGCCCAGTGCCAGGCTCAGCCGCAGCCAAAGTGACAGAAGAAGAGGCGTGTGTAGAGAGGCCCCCCTGCAACCGACTCCCCGCTCCCCGTGCAAGAGCACGGATTCCCAAGTAGGGCCCACTGGCAGGGCACTGAGGCCCGGAGCCACCTGCCATCAGCAGCGTAGTCCTGGGTGTCCCCGCAGCCCTCAGGAGCACCGGGGCCTGGGGCTTGATCGACTAGGCAGCTGCGCCTCGGCCAGAAGGGCTATCTGCTTTGGTTTGGAAATCTTGACAGTATCCCTGCGGCATTGTCCGCTATGGTAGCTTGGCACGGCAATCCATAGGAAAATCACCTGGTGGCGTGGCGTGCTCTGGCAGAGCGCAATGTGCTTAAGATGATGGGTTCTCACTTTTTTTCGCCCTCCCCAAAAACGGACGGTTACGACTGGAGGCAAGGCCCAAACAACCCACACGTCCGCTTTGGACGGTCACGATGGCCGCTTAGAATGTACCCGGTCCATGGAACGCCTGGACCTGTAAGCCCACTTGACCGCAGTGCCTGCCTCAAGTGAGCAGAAATGATTTCCACGCAAGTGTCTCAGCACCCAATAGGTAAGCAGTTTCGTTTTGCGTCCCCCGGCCCCAGAGCCGAGAGAAATGCTCGTTCGTTCGTTCGTTCGTTCGTTCGTTCGTTCGTAGGGTCCCAAACAGGAGGGCGAGAGGAGAAAGGGCAGGCTCATTGCTCGGAGTCGTCGGGGTGCTCTGGGGCCCCTCTCGTCCCAGAAAAGAAACGCAGAGAAAGAGAGGTCATTGACAAGGGTGAGGGAAGCCTCTGGGCCTGTCCTCTCCGGGAGACAGGTGTCTGGAGGCCTGGCCGGGAGCCCAGGCCGAAGCCCGCAGGCCACCGGTGGGAAAGGCCGGGGTTGCCCTGACAAAAGGTGGAGGTGACGGCGATGGGAGACAGCATGTCTGTGACCATTGCCGTGGGAGAGACCTGCAGGGCAACGCCGGCCGGCCCTAGCTAGGCCCCCGCTGGAGGAGGCCTCGGGGACTTTGGTTGGCGAGGAAACCCCCTCTTCGGAGGGGCCCGGCAGGCTGGCCCGGCCCAGACCCTCGGCCTGGGCCAGCTGAGCTATGGCCTGGAGAGGGGGCTCTCCCAGCAGCCCCAGATCTGCCCCAGGGCTCCCTTCCCCCACAGCCCCTTCTGCAAGGGGCCCTGCCCCTCCCCCCGCCTTAGAACTCAGCCCTCTGGCCTCCAGCAAGCGTGAGGAAGGAACTATTCCTATCCAACAGTGGCCCCTAGCGGTGGAAGTTTTGGCTCAGACTTTGGGCAACGGAGCCGCTCTCTGGTTCCTGGAGCTTCTTCAGTCTCTTGGCTTTTCCCCAGACAGACAGGAGGGAACAACTGTCCAGGACACCAGAGCAGAGCTTCTCTCCTAGCCCAGTCCCCACCCAGCAGGCTCCACCCACGTCGGCGACCCCTTCCGTCGCGTCCCCGTGGCCTCCTGGTGGCATTCGGTGTAAACATTTTGGAACCCCGCTTCCCCCAGCGCTGGAGGTTCTCCTGGCAGTGGACGCGCTCCCCGAAAGGGCATTGGGTGGGTTTCGGCAGGATGCCTGTTGGCCGCATCTGTCCCGCCACTGGCACTGGCACTGGCACTGGGGACAACTCCCGAGGGCAGAAAACGCCCCCCGCCCCCATCCATCACAACTGTCTTCCCACTCCCGGGCTCGGGCAGCTCCCGCCAGTGGCCAGCGTCTCCGGAGCAACCGGGCGGGGCGGGGGCGGGGCGAGTGTGCCGGGGGCGCGGCGAGGGGCGCCTGCGCGCCAGGGCGGCGGTGGGCGTGGCCGGCCCAGCGGGCTGCGGCGCCTGCGCTGTGGTCCCGGCACGGCGGGCGTCGGAGAGCGCTCTACCGGCGGCGCGGGAGGCCTAGCGCTTGCCCACCCCCACCCCCACCCCGGGCGCCGGCCGGGCGCCCCGACAGGAGGGGGTGGGGCGGAGGCAGCCGATGGAGCGAGAGGGGGCTTAGATCCCACAGGGCTGTCAGGATGCGACTCTCCCGCCGGCAGGTGTCGGCACTTTTGCTTCCCTCCGCGGTGAGGACCACCTTCTCCTGCCTCTCAGCTGACCTGGGCCGGTCCAACGAACCTGAGCGCAGGTGTTGCACCTGGGCTGAGGCTCAGGTCCCAGCTGGCACGGGGCCTGTCCAGAGACAGGCAGAAGCCTGTCTCCTGAGCATGCACGCGCCCAGTGCCAGGCTCAGCCGCAGCCAAAGTGACAGAAGAAGAGGCGTGTGTAGAGAGGCCCCCCTGCAACCGACTCCCCGCTCCCCGTGCAAGAGCACGGATTCCCAAGTAGGGCCCACTGGCAGGGCACTGAGGCCCGGAGCCACCTGCCATCAGCAGCGTAGTCCTGGGTGTCCCCGCAGCCCTCAGGAGCACCGGGGCCTGGGGCTTGATCGACTAGGCAGCTGCGCCTCGGCCAGAAGGGCTATCTGCTTTGGTTTGGAAATCTTGACAGTATCCCTGCGGCATTGTCCGCTATGGTAGCTTGGCACGGCAATCCATAGGAAAATCACCTGGTGGCGTGGCGTGCTCTGGCAGAGCGCAATGTGCTTAAGATGATGGGTTCTCACTTTTTTTCGCCCTCCCCAAAAACGGACGGTTACGACTGGAGGCAAGGCCCAAACAACCCACACGTCCGCTTTGGACGGTCACGATGGCCGCTTAGAATGTACCCGGTCCATGGAACGCCTGGACCTGTAAGCCCACTTGACCGCAGTGCCTGCCTCAAGTGAGCAGAAATGATTTCCACGCAAGTGTCTCAGCACCCAATAGGTAAGCAGTTTCGTTTTGCGTCCCCCGGCCCCAGAGCCGAGAGAAATGCTCGTTCGTTCGTTCGTTCGTTCGTTCGTTCGTTCGTTCGTTCGTTCGTTCGTAGGGTCCCAAACAGGAGGGCGAGAGGAGAAAGGGCAGGCTCATTGCTCGGAGTCGTCGGGGTGCTCTGGGGCCCCTCTCGTCCCAGAAAAGAAACGCAGAGAAAGAGAGGTCATTGACAAGGGTGAGGGAAGCCTCTGGGCCTGTCCTCTCCGGGAGACAGGTGTCTGGAGGCCTGGCCGGGAGCCCAGGCCGAAGCCCGCAGGCCACCGGTGGGAAAGGCCGGGGTTGCCCTGACAAAAGGTGGAGGTGACGGCGATGGGAGACAGCATGTCTGTGACCATTGCCGTGGGAGAGACCTGCAGGGCAACGCCGGCCGGCCCTAGCTAGGCCCCCGCTGGAGGAGGCCTCGGGGACTTTGGTTGGCGAGGAAACCCCCTCTTCGGAGGGGCCCGGCAGGCTGGCCCGGCCCAGACCCTCGGCCTGGGCCAGCTGAGCTATGGCCTGGAGAGGGGGCTCTCCCAGCAGCCCCAGATCTGCCCCAGGGCTCCCTTCCCCCACAGCCCCTTCTGCAAGGGGCCCTGCCCCTCCCCCCGCCTTAGAACTCAGCCCTCTGGCCTCCAGCAAGCGTGAGGAAGGAACTATTCCTATCCAACAGTGGCCCCTAGCGGTGGAAGTTTTGGCTCAGACTTTGGGCAACGGAGCCGCTCTCTGGTTCCTGGAGCTTCTTCAGTCTCTTGGCTTTTCCCCAGACAGACAGGAGGGAACAACTGTCCAGGACACCAGAGCAGAGCTTCTCTCCTAGCCCAGTCCCCACCCAGCAGGCTCCACCCACGTCGGCGACCCCTTCCGTCGCGTCCCCGTGGCCTCCTGGTGGCATTCGGTGTAAACATTTTGGAACCCCGCTTCCCCCAGCGCTGGAGGTTCTCCTGGCAGTGGACGCGCTCCCCGAAAGGGCATTGGGTGGGTTTCGGCAGGATGCCTGTTGGCCGCATCTGTCCCGCCACTGGCACTGGCACTGGCACTGGGGACAACTCCCGAGGGCAGAAAACGCCCCCCGCCCCCATCCATCACAACTGTCTTCCCACTCCCGGGCTCGGGCAGCTCCCGCCAGTGGCCAGCGTCTCCGGAGCAACCGGGCGGGGCGGGGGCGGGGCGAGTGTGCCGGGGGCGCGGCGAGGGGCGCCTGCGCGCCAGGGCGGCGGTGGGCGTGGCCGGCCCAGCGGGCTGCGGCGCCTGCGCTGTGGTCCCGGCACGGCGGGCGTCGGAGAGCGCTCTACCGGCGGCGCGGGAGGCCTAGCGCTTGCCCACCCCCACCCCCACCCCGGGCGCCGGCCGGGCGCCCCGACAGGAGGGGGTGGGGCGGAGGCAGCCGATGGAGCGAGAGGGGGCTTAGATCCCACAGGGCTGTCAGGATGCGGCTCTCCCGCCGGCAGGTGTCGGCACTTTTGCTTCCCTCCGCGGTGAGGACCACCTTCTCCTGCCTCTCAGCTGACCTGGGCCGGTCCAACGAACCTGAGCGCAGGTGTTGCACCTGGGCTGAGGCTCAGGTCCCAGCTGGCACGGGGCCTGTCCAGAGACAGGCAGAAGCCTGTCTCCTGAGCATGCACGCGCCAGTGCCAGGCTCAGCCGCAGCCAAAGTGACAGAAGAAGAGGCGTGTGTAGAGAGGCCCCCCTGCAACCGACTCCCGCTCCCCGTGCAAGAGCACGGATTCCCAAGTAGGGCCCACTGGCAGGGCACTGAGGCCCGGAGCCACCTGCCATCAGCAGCGTAGTCCTGGGTGTCCCCGCAGCCCTCAGGAGCACCGGGGCCTGGGGCTTGATCGACTAGGCAGCTGCGCCTCGGCCAGAAGGGCTATCTGCTTTGGTTTGGAAATCTTGACAGTATCCCTGCGGCATTGTCCGCTATGGTAGCTTGGCACGGCAATCCATAGGAAAATCACCTGGTGGCGTGGCGTGCTCTGGCAGAGCGCAATGTGCTTAAGATGATGGGTTCTCACTTTTTTTCGCCCTCCCCAAAAACGGACGGTTACGACTGGAGGCAAGGCCCAAACAACCCACACGTCCGCTTTGGACGGTCACGATGGCCGCTTAGAATGTACCCGGTCCATGGAACGCCTGGACCTGTAAGCCCACTTGACCGCAGTGCCTGCCTCAAGTGAGCAGAAATGATTTCCACGCAAGTGTCTCAGCACCCAATAGGTAAGCAGTTTCGTTTTGCGTCCCCCGGCCCCAGAGCCGAGAGAAATGCTCGTTCGTTCGTTCGTTCGTTCGTTCGTTCGTTCGTTCGTTCGTTCGTAGGGTCCCAAACAGGAGGGCGAGAGGAGAAAGGGCAGGCTCATTGCTCGGAGTCGTCGGGGTGCTCTGGGGCCCCTCTCGTCCCAGAAAAGAAACGCAGAGAAAGAGAGGTCATTGACAAGGGTGAGGGAAGCCTCTGGGCCTGTCCTCTCCGGGAGACAGGTGTCTGGAGGCCTGGCCGGGAGCCCAGGCCGAAGCCCGCAGGCCACCGGTGGGAAAGGCCGGGGTTGCCCTGACAAAAGGTGGAGGTGACGGCGATGGGAGACAGCATGTCTGTGACCATTGCCGTGGGAGAGACCTGCAGGGCAACGCCGGCCGGCCCTAGCTAGGCCCCCGCTGGAGGAGGCCTCGGGGACTTTGGTTGGCGAGGAAACCCCCTCTTCGGAGGGGCCCGGCAGGCTGGCCCGGCCCAGACCCTCGGCCTGGGCCAGCTGAGCTATGGCCTGGAGAGGGGGCTCTCCCAGCAGCCCCAGATCTGCCCCAGGGCTCCCTTCCCCCACAGCCCCTTCTGCAAGGGGCCCTGCCCCTCCCCCCGCCTTAGAACTCAGCCCTCTGGCCTCCAGCAAGCGTGAGGAAGGAACTATTCCTATCCAACAGTGGCCCCTAGCGGTGGAAGTTTTGGCTCAGACTTTGGGCAACGGAGCCGCTCTCTGGTTCCTGGAGCTTCTTCAGTCTCTTGGCTTTTCCCCAGACAGACAGGAGGGAACAACTGTCCAGGACACCAGAGCAGAGCTTCTCTCCTAGCCCAGTCCCCACCCAGCAGGCTCCACCCACGTCGGCGACCCCTTCCGTCGCGTCCCCGTGGCCTCCTGGTGGCATTCGGTGTAAACATTTTGGAACCCCGCTTCCCCCAGCGCTGGAGGTTCTCTGGCAGTGGACGCTCCCCGAAAGGGCATTGGGTGGGTTTCGGCAGGATGCCTGTTGGCCGCATCTGTCCCGCCACTGGCACTGGCACTGGCACTGGGGACAACTCCCGAGGGCAGAAAACGCCCCCCGCCCCCATCCATCACAACTGTCTTCCCACTCCCGGGCTCGGGCAGCTCCCGCCAGTGGCCAGCGTCTCCGGAGCAACCGGGCGGGGCGGGGGGCGGGGCGAGTGTGCCGGGGGGCGCGGCGAGGGGCGCCTGCGCGCCAGGGCGGCGGTGGGCGTGGCCGGCCCAGCGGGCTGCGGCGCCTGCGCTGTGGTCCCGGCACGGCGGGCGTCGGAGAGCGCTCTACCGGCGGCGCGGGAGGCCTAGCGCTTGCCCACCCCCACCCCCACCCCGGGCGCCGGCCGGGCGCCCCGACAGGAGGGGGTGGGGCGGAGGCAGCCGATGGAGCGAGAGGGGGCTTAGATCCCACAGGGCTGTCAGGATGCGGCTCTCCCGCCGGCAGGTGTCGGCACTTTTGCTTCCCTCCGCGGTGAGGACCACCTTCTCCTGCCTCTCAGCTGACCTGGGCCGGTCCAACGAACCTGAGCGCAGGTGTTGCACCTGGGCTGAGGCTCAGGTCCCAGCTGGCACGGGGCCTGTCCAGAGACAGGCAGAAGCCTGTCTCCTGAGCATGCACGCGCCCAGTGCCAGGCTCAGCCGCAGCCAAAGTGACAGAAGAAGAGGCGTGTGTAGAGAGGCCCCCCTGCAACCGACTCCCCGCTCCCCGTGCAAGAGCACGGATTCCCAAGTAGGGCCCACTGGCAGGGCACTGAGGCCCGGAGCCACCTGCCATCAGCAGCGTAGTCCTGGGTGTCCCCGCAGCCCTCAGGAGCACCGGGGCCTGGGGCTTGATCGACTAGGCAGCTGCGCCTCGGCCAGAAGGGCTATCTGCTTTGGTTTGGAAATCTTGACAGTATCCCTGCGGCATTGTCCGCTATGGTAGCTTGGCACGGCAATCCATAGGAAAATCACCTGGTGGCGTGGCGTGCTCTGGCAGAGCTCAATGTGCTTAAGATGATGGGTTCTCACTTTTTTTCGCCCTCCCCAAAAACGGACGGTTACGACTGGAGGCAAGGCCCAAACAACCCACACGTCCGCTTTGGACGGTCACGATGGCCGCTTAGAATGTACCCGGTCCATGGAACGCCTGGACCTGTAAGCCCACTTGACCGCAGTGCCTGCCTCAAGTGAGCAGAAATGATTTCCACGCAAGTGTCTCAGCACCCAATAGGTAAGCAGTTTCGTTTTGCGTCCCCCGGCCCCAGAGCCGAGAGAAATGCTCGTTCGTTCGTTCGTTCGTTCGTTCGTTCGTTCGTTCGTTCGTTCGTAGGGTCCCAAACAGGAGGGCGAGAGGAGAAAGGGCAGGCTCATTGCTCGGAGTCGTCGGGGTGCTCTGGGGCCCCTCTCGTCCCAGAAAAGAAACGCAGAGAAAGAGAGGTCATTGACAAGCGTGAGGGAAGCCTCTGGGCCTGTCCTCTCCGGGAGACAGGTGTCTGGAGGCCTGGCCGGGAGCCCAGGCCGAAGCCCGCAGGCCACCGGTGGGAAAGGCCGGGGTTGCCCTGACAAAAGGTGGAGGTGACGGCGATGGGAGACAGCATGTCTGTGACCATTGCCGTGGGAGAGACCTGCAGGGCAACGCCGGCCGGCCCTAGCTAGGCCCCCGCTGGAGGAGGCCTCGGGGACTTTGGTTGGCGAGGAAACCCCCTCTTCGGAGGGGCCCGGCAGGCTGGCCCGGCCCAGACCCTCGGCCTGGGCCAGCTGAGCTATGGCCTGGAGAGGGGGCTCTCCCAGCAGCCCCAGATCTGCCCCAGGGCTCCCTTCCCCCACAGCCCCTTCTGCAAGGGGCCCTGCCCCTCCCCCCGCCTTAGAACTCAGCCCTCTGGCCTCCAGCAAGCGTGAGGAAGGAACTATTCCTATCCAACAGTGGCCCCTAGCGGTGGAAGTTTTGGCTCAGACTTTGGGCAACGGAGCCGCTCTCTGGTTCCTGGAGCTTCTTCAGTCTCTTGGCTTTTCCCCAGACAGACAGGAGGGAACAACTGTCCAGGACACCAGAGCAGAGCTTCTCTCCTAGCCCAGTCCCCACCCAGCAGGCTCCACCCACGTCGGCGACCCCTTCCGTCGCGTCCCCGTGGCCTCCTGGTGGCATTCGGTGTAAACATTTTGGAACCCCGCTTCCCCCAGCGCTGGAGGTTCTCCTGGCAGTGGACGCGCTCCCCGAAAGGGCATTGGGTGGGTTTCGGCAGGATGCCTGTTGGCCGCATCTGTCCCGCCACTGGCACTGGCACTGGCACTGGGGACAACTCCCGAGGGCAGAAAACGCCCCCCGCCCCCATCCATCACAACTGTCTTCCCACTCCCGGGCTCGGGCAGCTCCCGCCAGTGGCCAGCGTCTCCGGAGCAACCGGGCGGGGCGGGGGCGGGGCGAGTGTGCCGGGGGCGCGGCGAGGGGCGCCTGCGCGCCAGGGCGGCGGTGGGCGTGGCCGGCCCAGCGGGCTGCGGCGCCTGCGCTGTGGTCCCGGCACGGCGGGCGTCGGAGAGCGCTCTACCGGCGGCGCGGGAGGCCTAGCGCTTGCCCACCCCCACCCCCACCCCGGGCGCCGGCCGGGCGCCCCGACAGGAGGGGGTGGGGCGGAGGCAGCCGATGGAGCGAGAGGGGGCTTAGATCCCACAGGGCTGTCAGGATGCGGCTCTCCCGCCGGCAGGTGTCGGCACTTTTGCTTCCCTCCGCGGTGAGGACCACCTTCTCCTGCCTCTCAGCTGACCTGGGCCGGTCCAACGAACCTGAGCGCAGGTGTTGCACCTGGGCTGAGGCTCAGGTCCCAGCTGGCACGGGGCCTGTCCAGAGACAGGCAGAAGCCTGTCTCCTGAGCATGCACGCGCCCAGTGCCAGGCTCAGCCGCAGCCAAAGTGACAGAAGAAGAGGCGTGTGTAGAGAGGCCCCCCTGCAACCGACTCCCCGCTCCCCGTGCAAGAGCACGGATTCCCAAGTAGGGCCCACTGGCAGGGCACTGAGGCCCGGAGCCACCTGCCATCAGCAGCGTAGTCCTGGGTGTCCCCGCAGCCCTCAGGAGCACCGGGGCCTGGGGCTTGATCGACTAGGCAGCTGCGCCTCGGCCAGAAGGGCTATCTGCTTTGGTTTGGAAATCTTGACAGTATCCCTGCGGCATTGTCCGCTATGGTAGCTTGGCACGGCAATCCATAGGAAAATCACCTGGTGGCGTGGCGTGCTCTGGCAGAGCGCAATGTGCTTAAGATGATGGGTTCTCACTTTTTTTCGCCCTCCCCAAAAACGGACGGTTACGACTGGAGGCAAGGCCCAAACAACCCACACGTCCGCTTTGGACGGTCACGATGGCCGCTTAGAATGTACCCGGTCCATGGAACGCCTGGACCTGTAAGCCCACTTGACCGCAGTGCCTGCCTCAAGTGAGCAGAAATGATTTCCACGCAAGTGTCTCAGCACCCAATAGGTAAGCAGTTTCGTTTTGCGTCCCCCGGCCCCAGAGCCGAGAGAAATGCTCGTTCGTTCGTTCGTTCGTTCGTTCGTTCGTTCGTTCGTTCGTTCGTAGGGTCCCAAACAGGAGGGCGAGAGGAGAAAGGGCAGGCTCATTGCTCGGAGTCGTCGGGGTGCTCTGGGGCCCCTCTCGTCCCAGAAAAGAAACGCAGAGAAAGAGAGGTCATTGACAAGGGTGAGGGAAGCCTCTGGGCCTGTCCTCTCCGGGAGACAGGTGTCTGGAGGCCTGGCCGGGAGCCCAGGCCGAAGCCCGCAGGCCACCGGTGGGAAAGGCCGGGGTTGCCCTGACAAAAGGTGGAGGTGACGGCGATGGGAGACAGCATGTCTGTGACCATTGCCGTGGGAGAGACCTGCAGGGCAACGCCGGCCGGCCCTAGCTAGGCCCCCGCTGGAGGAGGCCTCGGGGACTTTGGTTGGCGAGGAAACCCCCTCTTCGGAGGGGCCCGGCAGGCTGGCCCGGCCCAGACCCTCGGCCTGGGCCAGCTGAGCTATGGCCTGGAGAGGGGGCTCTCCCAGCAGCCCCAGATCTGCCCCAGGGCTCCCTTCCCCCACAGCCCCTTCTGCAAGGGGCCCTGCCCCTCCCCCCGCCTTAGAACTCAGCCCTCTGGCCTCCAGCAAGCGTGAGGAAGGAACTATTCCTATCCAACAGTGGCCCCTAGCGGTGGAAGTTTTGGCTCAGACTTTGGGCAACGGAGCCGCTCTCTGGTTCCTGGAGCTTCTTCAGTCTCTTGGCTTTTCCCCAGACAGACAGGAGGGAACAACTGTCCAGGACACCAGAGCAGAGCTTCTCTCCTAGCCCAGTCCCCACCCAGCAGGCTCCACCCACGTCGGCGACCCCTTCCGTCGCGTCCCCGTGGCCTCCTGGTGGCATTCGGTGTAAACATTTTGGAACCCCGCTTCCCCCAGCGCTGGAGGTTCTCCTGGCAGTGGACGCGCTCCCCGAAAGGGCATTGGGTGGGTTTCGGCAGGATGCCTGTTGGCCGCATCTGTCCCGCCACTGGCACTGGCACTGGCACTGGGGACAACTCCCGAGGGCAGAAAACGCCCCCCGCCCCCATCCATCACAACTGTCTTCCCACTCCCGGGCTCGGGCAGCTCCCGCCAGTGGCCAGCGTCTCCGGAGCAACCGGGCGGGGCGGGGGCGGGGCGAGTGTGCCGGGGGCGCGGCGAGGGGCGCCTGCGCGCCAGGGCGGCGGTGGGCGTGGCCGGCCCAGCGGGCTGCGGCGCCTGCGCTGTGGTCCCGGCACGGCGGGCGTCGGAGAGCGCTCTACCGGCGGCGCGGGAGGCCTAGCGCTTGCCCACCCCCACCCCCACCCCGGGCGCCGGCCGGGCGCCCCGACAGGAGGGGGTGGGGCGGAGGCAGCCGATGGAGCGAGAGGGGGCTTAGATCCCACAGGGCTGTCAGGATGCGGCTCTCCCGCCGGCAGGTGTCGGCACTTTTGCTTCCCTCCGCGGTGAGGACCACCTTCTCCTGCCTCTCAGCTGACCTGGGCCGGTCCAACGAACCTGAGCGCAGGTGTTGCACCTGGGCTGAGGCTCAGGTCCCAGCTGGCACGGGGCCTGTCCAGAGACAGGCAGAAGCCTGTCTCCTGAGCATGCACGCGCCCAGTGCCAGGCTCAGCCGCAGCCAAAGTGACAGAAGAAGAGGCGTGTGTAGAGAGGCCCCCCTGCAACCGACTCCCCGCTCCCCGTGCAAGAGCACGGATTCCCAAGTAGGGCCCACTGGCAGGGCACTGAGGCCCGGAGCCACCTGCCATCAGCAGCGTAGTCCTGGGTGTCCCCGCAGCCCTCAGGAGCACCGGGGCCTGGGGCTTGATCGACTAGGCAGCTGCGCCTCGGCCAGAAGGGCTATCTGCTTTGGTTTGGAAATCTTGACAGTATCCCTGCGGCATTGTCCGCTATGGTAGCTTGGCACGGCAATCCATAGGAAAATCACCTGGTGGCGTGGCGTGCTCTGGCAGAGCGCAATGTGCTTAAGATGATGGGTTCTCACTTTTTTTCGCCCTCCCCAAAAACGGACGGTTACGACTGGAGGCAAGGCCCAAACAACCCACACGTCCGCTTTGGACGGTCACGATGGCCGCTTAGAATGTACCCGGTCCATGGAACGCCTGGACCTGTAAGCCCACTTGACCGCAGTGCCTGCCTCAAGTGAGCAGAAATGATTTCCACGCAAGTGTCTCAGCACCCAATAGGTAAGCAGTTTCGTTTTGCGTCCCCCGGCCCCAGAGCCGAGAGAAATGCTCGTTCGTTCGTTCGTTCGTTCGTTCGTTCGTTCGTTCGTTCGTTCGTAGGGTCCCAAACAGGAGGGCGAGAGGAGAAAGGGCAGGCTCATTGCTCGGAGTCGTCGGGGTGCTCTGGGGCCCCTCTCGTCCCAGAAAAGAAACGCAGAGAAAGAGAGGTCATTGACAAGGGTGAGGGAAGCCTCTGGGCCTGTCCTCTCCGGGAGACAGGTGTCTGGAGGCCTGGCCGGGAGCCCAGGCCGAAGCCCGCAGGCCACCGGTGGGAAAGGCCGGGGTTGCCCTGACAAAAGGTGGAGGTGACGGCGATGGGAGACAGCATGTCTGTGACCATTGCCGTGGGAGAGACCTGCAGGGCAACGCCGGCCGGCCCTAGCTAGGCCCGCCTGGCTGGAGAGCCTCGGGGACTTTGGTTGGCGAGGAAACCCCCTCTTCGGAGGGGCCCGGCAGGCTGGCCCGGCCCAGACCCTCGGCCTGGGCCAGCTGAGCTATGGCCTGGAGAGGGGGCTCTCCCAGCAGCCCCAGATCTGCCCCAGGGCTCCCTTCCCCCACAGCCCCTTCTGCAAGGGGCCTGCCCCTCCCCCCGCCTTAGAACTCAGCCCTCTGGCCTCCAGCAAGCGTGAGGAAGGAACTATTCCTATCCAACAGTGGCCCCTAGCGGTGGAAGTTTTGGCTCAGACTTTGGGCAACGGAGCCGCTCTCTGGTTCCTGGAGCTTCTTCAGTCTCTTGGCTTTTCCCCAGACAGACAGGAGGGAACAACTGTCCAGGACACCAGAGCAGAGCTTCTCTCCTAGCCCAGTCCCCACCCAGCAGGCTCCACCCACGTCGGCGACCCTTCCGTCGCGTCCCCGTGGCCTCCTGGTGGCATTCGGTGTAAACATTTTGGAACCCCGCTTCCCCCAGCGCTGGAGGTTCTCCTGGCAGTGGACGCGCTCCCCGAAAGGGCATTGGGTGGGTTTCGGCAGGATGCCTGTTGGCCGCATCTGTCCCGCCACTGGCACTGGCACTGGCACTGGGGACAACTCCCGAGGCAGAAAACGCCCCCCGCCCCCATCCATCACAACTGTCTTCCCACTCCCGGGCTCGGGCAGCTCCCGCCAGTGGCCAGCGTCTCCGGAGCAACCGGGCGGGGCGGGGGCGGGGCGAGTGTGCCGGGGGCGCGGCGAGGGGGCGCCTGCGCGCCAGGGCGGCGGTGGGCGTGGCCGGCCCAGGGGCTGCGGCGCCTGCGCTGTGGTCCCGGCACGGCGGGCGTCGGAGAGCGCTCTACCGGCGGCGCGGGAGGCCTAGCGCTTGCCCACCCCCACCCCCACCCCGGGCGCCGGCCGGGCGCCCCGACAGGAGGGGGGTGGGGCGGAGGCAGCCGATGGAGCGAGAGGGGGCTTAGATCCCACAGGGCTGTCAGGATGCGGCTCTCCCGCCGGCAGGTGTCGGCACTTTTGCTTCCCTCCGCGGTGAGGACCACCTTCTCCTGCCTCTCAGCTGACCTGGGCCGGTCCAACGAACCTGAGCGCAGGTGTTGCACCTGGGCTGAGGCTCAGGTCCAGCTGGCACGGGGCCTGTCCAGAGACAGGCAGAAGCCTGTCTCCTGAGCATGCACGCGCCCAGTGCCAGGCTCAGCCGCAGCCAAAGTGACAGAAGAAGAGGCGTGTGTAGAGAGGCCCCCCTGCAACCGACTCCCCGCTCCCCGTGCAAGAGCACGGATTCCCAAGTAGGGCCCACTGGCAGGGCACTGAGGCCCGGAGCCACCTGCCATCAGCAGCGTAGTCCTGGGTGTCCCCGCAGCCCTCAGGAGCACCGGGGCCTGGGGCTTGATCGACTAGGCAGCTGCGCCTCGGCCAGAAGGGCTATCTGCTTTGGTTTGGAAATCTTGACAGTATCCCTGCGGCATTGTCCGCTATGGTAGCTTGGCACGGCAATCCATAGGAAAATCACCTGGTGGCGTGGCGTGCTCTGGCAGAGCGCAATGTGCTTAAGATGATGGGTTCTCACTTTTTTTCGCCCTCCCCAAAAACGGACGGTTACGACTGGAGGCAAGGCCCAAACAACCCACACGTCCGCTTTGGACGGTCACGATGGCCGCTTAGAATGTACCCGGTCCATGGAACGCCTGGACCTGTAAGCCCACTTGACCGCAGTGCCTGCCTCAAGTGAGCAGAAATGATTTCCACGCAAGTGTCTCAGCACCCAATAGGTAAGCAGTTTCGTTTTGCGTCCCCCGGCCCCAGAGCCGAGAGAAATGCTCGTTCGTTTTCGTTCGTTCGTTCGTTCGTCGTTCGTTCGTTCGTAGGGTCCCAAACAGGAGGGCGAGAGGAGAAAGGGCAGGCTCATTGCTCGGAGTCGTCGGGGTGCTCTGGGGCCCCTCTCGTCCCAGAAAAGAAACGCAGAGAAAGAGAGGTCATTGACAAGGGTGAGGGAAGCCTCTGGGCCTGTCCTCTCCGGGAGACAGGTGTCTGGAGGCCTGGCCGGGAGCCCAGGCCGAAGCCCGCAGGCACCGGTGGGAAAGGGCCGGGGTTGCCCTGACAAAAGGTGGAGGTGACGGCGATGGGAGACAGCATGTCTGTGACCATTGCCGTGGGAGAGACCTGCAGGGCAACGCCGGCCGGCCTCGCTAGGCCCCCGCTGGAGGAGGCCTCGGGGACTTTGGTTGGCGAGGAAACCCCCTCTTCGGAGGGGGCGCCGGCAGGCTGGCCCGGCC